>NW_024404444.1:300000-378540 GCF_905171775.1 Rana temporaria
TTATCTTTAGGAAAGATAAAAAGGGAAATATTTTCAGCAGTACTTTTTTTACCGCTGCGGTGGGCACAAGTTTGTGCAAAACAGTGTGGCATTTTTCTGTAAAAATAAATATATTATTTATCTAAAGATAAAATATCTTCTTTGTATGACATCATTTTATGAACAAAAAGTGAGAGAAGAAAGAGATTGAGTGAGTGAGTGAGAGAGAGAGAGAGAGAGAGAGAGGAGAAAGAGGAGAGAGGGATAAAGAGAGAAAAGAGAAATGGAGGATAGAGAGGGGAGGTAAAGGTGTAATTCTATGATATCTTTACTCCAACTTTAGTTAAAAAAATAACTAAATAAAAAAAATCAAAAGGGTAGTTACACAGATAATAGTAAAACAATACAACATATAAAAATAAGCATACATGCAAAAATTATATTTAAAAAAATAGAAGAGTGAGGAGAGAGCGAGAGAGAGAGAGAGAGAGAGAGGAGAGGGAGAGGAGAGAGAAAGAAATATCAGGAGAGAGAGAGAGGATAGAGGGGGAGAGGAGGAGAGGGATAGAGGAGAGCAAGATGAGAGATAGAGAGAGGGGAGAGGAGAGAGGAGAGAGAGGAGAGGAAAAGTGGAGAGAGAGGGGAGAGAGATATATAGAGAGGCAGAGAATAGAGGATAGAAAAAGATGAATACCTCTAAGTGAGGTGAGATTTTTCGGGCAACCAAAAAATGATTGTGACAACTAGGTCATAAAAATATAAATTTTAATACATTAGTTCAAAGCATAAACATTTCATAATCACAACATTATTTAAAAGATGAAAAATTATTTCCAGATTGAGAAAAATTTGTTACTGCTAGAGGATCACCACACACCCCAGGACTGGGCTAAGGGTATAGGTGATCATTTATCCAAATTGATACAGAGATGTTGGCAACCTCATGCCTCCATACATGAGCCAAATCCCTTCGAGAATAGAGGATAGAAGAGAGAGAGAGAAATAGGAGAGAGAGAAAGAGATAGGAGAGACAAGAAAAAAGAGGAGACAGAGAGAGAGAGAGAGAGAGAGAGAGAGAAAGAGAAAAAGGATATAGAGAAATAAGAGAGGGGAGAGGAGAGATAAATGAATGAATGAATGAAAACTTATATAGCGCAGCACATGCGAATTTAAATCGCCTCTGGGCGCTTGTTGTTCCTGTCTCCTTTGGTATCAAAAGAGATGAGTCTTGATCTTTCTCCTGAATGCTAAGTGATTCTCCTCCAACCGAATGCTGGTTGGTAAAGCGTTCCATAGTCTGGGACCTTGGACCGCGAATCTCCTTTCTCCTTTGGACTTGTATCTGGCTTTGGGTATCTGGAGGAAATTTTGATTGGTGGAACGCAGAACGCGATTGGGTTTATGAGCTTTTATTTTTTCGCATAGATAATGGAGAGCGTTCCCATGGATACATCTATGCGTTAGACAGAGTGCTTTAAAAGTGATTCTGTCTTTTACTGGTAACCAGTGAAGGGCTCTCAGTGAAGGTGAGATACATTCCCATGTTTTTTTTCCCAGTCACAAGTCTAGCGGCCGTATTTTGAACGACTTGTAGACGAGCGATTTGGTACTTGGGGAGTCCGAGGTAAAGGGCATTTGCATAGTCCAATCTTGAGTTTACAATAGCTCCCACCACGACCGCTATGTCTTCCTTGGGAATAAAAGGAGTAAGTCTGCGTAGTAGGCGCAGCAGATGGTGAGATCCGCTGACTACTGACCCTATTTGTGCGTCCATTGTCATGTAGGAGACAAAGATGACCCCAAGACTTTTGACTTTGGCGCTAGGGGTGATGATTTTGCCCAGAATGGGTGGGGGTCCAAGTTGTTGTAGGTTGATTCATACGCTTGGCGTGAAACAGGAGAAGTTCTGTTTTCGCTCCTTTGAGTTTAAGATAACTCTTTGTCATCCAGTCCTCTATCAAAGAGAGGCATGTCTCTAGATTGAGGTGATGATCCTTTTTATTGCAAATGCGGAAATACAGTTGCGTGTCGTCTGCATATGAGTGGTAGAGCAGTTTTTGACTGCTAATAATCTCAAAAAGAGGGCGAAGATAGATGTTGAATAACACCGGCGACAGGGGGGATCCTTGAGGGACTCCGCACGAAACCGTGCGTTTCTCAGAAGTGAAAGGTCCTAACTTCACTATTTGCGATCGGTTTTCCAAAAAAGAGGAGAACCAAGATAAATCGCCTTCTGCGACTCTGGCTACTTCAGCTAGCCGAGTCAATAAAAGCTTGTGGTCTACTGTGTCGAAGGCTGCGCTCAGGTCCAACAGAACCAGAAGACAAGATTCTCCTTCATCTGCGGCCTCGAGAGCGTCGTCCCATGTTTTGAGCAATGCGGTTTCTGTCCCGTGTCCAGGCCGGAATCCCGATTGAAATAGGGGTGATAGAGAAATAGGAGAGAGAGAGGAGAGAGACAAAAAGGGGGAGAGAGAGAAAAAGAGGGGGGTAGAGAGAGAGAGAGAGAGGAGAGGGAGAGGAGAGAGAAAGAAATAGCAGGAGAGAGAGAGGGGATAGAGGGGGAGAGGAAGAGAGGGATAGAGGAGAGCGAGATGAGAGATAGAGAGAGGGGAGAGGAGAGAGAGGAGAGGAAAAGTGGAGAGAGAGGGGAGAGAGATATATAGAGAGGCAGAGTATAGAGGATAGAAGAGAGAGAGAGAGAGAGAGAGAGAGAAACAGGAGAGAGAGAAAGAGATAGGAAAGACAATAAAGAAAGAGGAGACAGAGAGAGAGAGAGAGAGAGAGAGAGAGAGAGAGAGAAAGAGAAAAAGGATATAGAGAAATAAGAGAGGGGAGAGGAGAGGAAAAGTGGAGAGAGAGGGGAGAGAGATATATAGAGAGGCATAGTATAGAGGATAGAAGAGAGAGAGAAATAGGAGAGAGGAGAGAGAAAGAGATAGGAGAGACAAGAAAGAAAGAGGAGACAGAGAGAGAGAGAGAGAGAGAGAGAGAGAGAGAAAGAAAGAAAGAGAAAAAGGATATAGAGAAATAAGAGAGGGGAGAGGAGAGATAAATAGGGGTGATAGAGAAATAGGAGAGAGAGAGGAGAGAGACAAAAAGGGGGAGAGAGAGAAAGAGAGGGGGTAGAGAGAGAGAGAGAGAGAGAGAGAGAGAGAGAGAGGGGGTAGAGAGAGAGAGAGAGAGAGTGAGAGAGAGTGAGAGAGAGAGAAAAATATAAGAGGGAGGGAGAGAGAGGGGAGGGAGAGAGACAGATAGAGAGGAGAGGAGGAAGAGATAGAGAACGAGGGAAGAGAGAAAATAGAGAGAGGGAGGAGGAGGATGAAGAGTGAGAGGAAGACCAAGAGGAGAGGGAAGATGAGAAGGAGAAAGGAGAGAGGAAAGAGGAGGATGGAGGAGGGAGAGGGAGGAGAGTGAGGAAGAAAAGGAGGAGGGAGGAGAGTGAGGAAGAGGAGGAGGGAGAGGAGAGACGGAGGAGGAGGGAGGAGAGAGAGGAGGAGGGGGAGAGAGCAGGGGGAGAAAGAGGGAGGGAGGAGAAGAGAGGGAGAGGAGGAGGAGGAGGAGAGAGAGAGAGAGAGAGAGAGAGAGAATAGAGGGGGACGGTGGAGGGAGAAGAGAGAGGGATGAGAGGGAGGAAGAAGAGGAGTAAGAGCAGGAGGGAGATGAGAGTGGGAGGAGAAGGGAGAGGAAAAATGAGGAGGAGAGAGGGAGGAGGAGGATAGATGAGGAGGAAGAGGAGGAGGAGAGAGGGATGAGGGAGAGGTGAGAGGAAGGAGGAGGAAGAGGAGAGAGGGAGGAGGGGCTATTACCCTGGGGCACGCACGCTAGCATCAGTCTCCTGATACTGTCTATGCTTTTGTGGACTATATTGTCCAATGTTCATTGAACATTGAAACAGCAACTGTTTTGGATACCCTACTACTGCTTATTCACAGTTTGTGCTACGCCCCAGTTGAATACCGGTTTTTGGACTCTAGATTGGAATTTTTGTCCTGTAGCCGCTTATCCAGTTCCCTTTCCCACCGGTTGCTGTATTATTTTTTTTTTCTTTTCAAAATAATTAACTGGAAAGATTTTAATAACTCTGGAAGACTCCTATAAAGTTTTTCATCTAGCTCATTAAACTTTATGATAGACTCACCTACTGGATGTATTCATCGTGAAGCCACACATGACACAACAAATTGATATTTTCATACTACCAAAAAATCCCCTTTTTATCGTCCTGAAGAAGCCCCACGGCGAAACGCGTAGGCGACTTCAAAGGATTTTTCTAGTATTGCTTGTTATTTTCATGGTTATATTTTATGTAATTCCTTTTGCATTTATGTAATACTTTATGCTTGTAATAAAATTTCTATTTTTTAACTTACTTCCGACATGCCTCAAAGTCCGACCATCAATTTCTACCTGTAGCAATTGTTTTTCCTTTCCTACTATATACGGATGTGGCAAATGTGAGTGCTTCCCTATTGTGTCATTTTCACCTTACTCTCCCTATTCTACTCCCCCCTACCTACTTTTCTTGCCCCTTCCCATCTCCTATATCTCTCTCCTCCTTTTGTTTTTTGATTGGAAAGAAGAGAAGGAGGAGGTGGGAGGCGGAGGAGGGAGGAGTAGGAAGAAGAGAAGGAGGAGGGAGAGGAGAGAGGGAGGACAGAGTATTTGTCTCTAACATAACACAACTTTTTTTATTTTCTTTATCAAACATCACGGGACACAGAGCAGCCATAGTAATTACTATGTGCGTTATATGCCACCTATAGGTGAATGGACACTGGTACACTTAAAACTGGAAGTCCCCCTCTAAATAACCCCTCCCATACAGGGAGTACCTCAGTTTTTTTGCCAGTGTCTAATGCCGCGTACACATGATCGGAAATTCCGACAGGAAAGCCATGGATCTTTTCTTACAGACTGTTGGCTCAAACGTGTGTTGCACACACACGGTCACACAAATCTTGTCGGAAATTCTGACCGTCAAGAACGCGATGACATACAACACGTACGTCGAGCTGAGATCAATAAAGTTCAATAGGCAGTTCAGCTCTTCTGCTTGATTCTGAGCATGCGTGTTTTTTGCGTGTCGGAATTGCATACAGCCGAGTGTATTTTCCGATAGGAACTTTTTCCCCTCGGAAAAATAGAAAACTTGCTCTCAATATTTTGTTGGTGGAAATTCCGACAGCAAAAGTCTGATACACGCGGTCGGAATTTCCGACCAAAAGCTCACATCGGCCTTTTCTTGTTGGAATTTCCAATCGTGTACGCGGCATTAGTTAAATGATCCGTTAAATGATTTCTGGCAGAATCACGGGGCTATGCCATGCTATCAGACCCATTCAAAGTGCTATATAAAAAAGCCAAAGTGAATGGTACCCGAGACTCAAGGGAGAAGACTAATGTTCCTCGTTGAGGGCTGGACCCTGGAATCCGACACCTTGGTTACATTTATCATACCAAAAGTTTGCTCTGGCAGAGTGCTATACAGTTCTAAGGGAGAGGAACCCAAGTCCTTGAAGGTCTGCCATGACATGCTCGCCGTGATGGGTGAAGATTGGGTCTGTCTGTCTTTCCAGCAGTATCCTGCGACAGAGATGGTAAGTGAGAGGATTCTAAAGTAAATACACTTATGGACTTCTCTACTGAGTGGATTGTGCTGACCTGTTGTCTCCACTAGAGGGTGTGAAAGAACATGTTAAGTTTACATTACCATGCTTTTAAAGCTCCTGCTCAGTGTCAGTATCGGTGCCATAGTGTAAGCTTGCTCTGCAGCCAACAGAAAGTATGGGGGGTCTCCTGCCTGTGGGCATTGGGTACCCCTGGAAGAGCACCTTCCCCCGCCATTCCAATCGTGGGACCGATCCTTTTGAAGCACAGGAGGGGGAAACGATCCCAGGACGTCTGGGGGCTTGGCTTAAGTGGCCAGTGTTCACAAGGAACACAGTGCACAGTGCAGGGCTCACTCTCCTATAAAGTTGTTTACTCTGCAAACAAACTGGTGGCTGGTGGAAAAAGAGACTACAGAGCACACGTGGTAAGCTGTATGAGCAGTGGACACAGGCCTTTTTAAAAACTGCTCATGAGATGGTGACACGGATCCCTGGGGCTCAACCTAAAGACACAGAAGAAGCTTAAAGCAACACTAAAGTCAGGAATTAAAACACAAAAAAAAACATGTTATACTTACCTCCACTGTGCAGCTTGTTTTGCACAGAGTGTCCCCGAATGCTGTCTTCTGGGGTCCCTCGGCGGCTGTCTCGGCTCCTCCTCGCAAAAGCTTTCTACCTTTATGCGAGCTTGCATGGTGGAAAGCTTTTGCGAGAGCGCTCCCATGATACAGCGGCGGCCATAGCCGCCGACTGTATCACTCGTCCCCGCCCCCCGCGCCATCCGCTGTGATTGACAGCAGCGCCAGCCAATGGCTGCACTGCTATTAATCCGCCCAGCCTAGCCAATCAACGGCCAGGCTGGGAACCGAACAGGATGACGTGGACGCGCCCGGGAATTTTGAACGGTCAGGTAAGTAAAAACGGGGGCTCGGGGGGGCGGAGCTTTTAGATGTTTTTTTACCTTTACAACCCCTTTAAGAACCGTATACCAAAGAATTCTAAGCACAGGAGGGACTGTGAAGATATGAAATATACTTTGTATATCTATGTATATCTATATGCATTGATGTAGAGTTCCCCCAGTATATGAAGATCTTTTTCTCTTAACAAATGTTTCTGAATTATTTTGGAATTCCAACATGTGTTTGTGTCTTGATTGCTCTCCGGATGACACAAGATGTTCTGCCAATAACATGATAAAATTCTCAGAAAAGATACTGTTATGAAAAGTCCCTTTCCCTAGTTAACCACTTAAGCCCCGGACCAATATGCTGGCTAAAGACCCAAGGGGTTTTTACAGTTCGGGACTGCGTCGCTTTAACAGACAATTGCGCGGTCGTGCGACGTGGCTCCCAAACAAAATTGGCGTCCTTTTTTCCCCACAAATAGAGCTTTCTTTTGGTGGTATTTGATCACCTCTGCGGTTTTTATTTTTTGCGCTATAAACAAAAATAGAGCGACAATTTAAAAAAAAATGCAATATTTTTTACTTTTTGCTATAATAAATATCCCCCAACAATATATATAAAAACATTTTTTTTCCTCAGTTTAGGCCAATACGTATTCTTCTACCTATTTTTGGTAAAAAAAAAATCGCAATAATCGTTTATCGGTTGGTTTGCGCAATATTTATAGCGTTTACAAAATAGGGGATAGTTTTTTTGCATTTTTATTTATTTTATTTTTTTTACTACTAATGGCGGCGATCAGCGATTTTTTTCGTGACTGCGACATTATGGCGGACACATCGGACAATTTTGACACATTTTTGAGACCATTGTCATTTTCACAGCAAAAAATGCATTTAAATTGCATTCTTTATTGTGAAAATGACAGTTGCAGTTTGGGAGTTAAACACAGGGGGCGCTGTAACATTTAGGGATCACTGTGTGTGTGTTTACTAGTGTAGGGGGGTGTGGCTGTAGGACTGACACCATCGATCGAGTCTTCCCTATATAAGGGATCACTCGATCGATGCAGCCGCCACAGTGAAGCACGGGGAAGCCGTGTTTACATACGGCTCTCCCCGTTCTTCAGCTCCGGGGAGCGATCGCGACAGAGCGGCTATAAACGAATAGCCGCGCCGTCGTCCCGGATCGCTCCCCGATCGGACCCCCGACCCACGTCTAGGCAGGCACGTACAGGTACGTTGATGTGCCTGTCCGTGCCATTCTGCCGACGTAAATGTACATGAGGAGGTCGGGAAGTGGTTAATTACTCCCTTGGTATAATCAATCTTTCTTCTGTCAAACTAACCTTTCACTTAACGCCCTAGCTGGGTCATGATGACCAGATGCAATATTGTAACAATTAATAAAGAATATGTTGTGTAATCTGTAATTTGGGCTTGTGCACTCCATAGACTATCATGTTATGATTTCCTATAAAAGCCTGTAATGTTTTGTATTCTGTATCACACTCCCTTGGAAGATGTGATCCTCTGTACAGTGTGTATTTGGAAGTAAACATACATTTAAGACGAATGCAACTTGATTGGCGTGAAGATCCTTTATTTCAAGGCTCAACATATCACTACTCAGCATTAGGCTGGGCAATTATTAGCGCCATAATACTCATTGCTGTACTATTGCTCAGCAGTAGATACATAGGCTCGGATTCATATAGATTGGCGCATATTTATGCCGCCGTAGCGTATCTCTTTTACGCTACACCGGCGCAGTGTGGAATTCACAAAGCAAATGCTCCCAACTCTGCGCCGGCGTGACTCCATGCAAATGATGGGCTGAGCTTGAGACAAGTACTTAAAATGAACTGCGCATGCATCGTACCTTGGACGCATCCCAGTGCGCATGCTCACAATCACGTCGAACCAACTGGCTGAGATCCGTCCAATCACTGCCTACGACGTGAACGTAACCTACGCACAGCCCTATTCACGTACTACGTAAATGGCGTAAAATTTGACGGCGTTCATTCCCTGGTCCATACCTTTGCATGAGTTGCGCCTACAATATGGGGAATAACTTTACGCTGGACGTAACCTTTACACAAATCACTTAAAAAATGCGCCGGGCGCAAGTACATTCGTGAATCGGCGTATCTCCCTCATTTGCATATGTGCATCGAAAATCAATGGGAGTACCAAATGCGTCCAGCGTAACTATGCGCCCACTATACGCCGGAGTAGGCAAGTTACGTTGGTCGGATGAAGTCAGTTTTAAGGCGTATCTTAGTTCTGTGGGTATGGCGCACATTTATGACGGCGCATAGTTACACTTACGCGGTGCATCTCGAGATACGTCGGCGTAAGTGCTTTGGGAATCCGGGCCATAGTGTTAGTACCTCTGCTTTTGTGCTTAGGACTATGTCTTTCCAAAATACAAGGGGGAAATCAACAGGGAGAAATGCAAGGGTGCTGCGGTCAGGGTCTGAGGATCCTAATCACGCTTCCACAGTATCATCTTTCCCTGACAGACCTGAAGCGACAGGCCAGGCTGAGTCATTTAGGTCTTCTGGGGTTGCAGCTGCTTCCACCACTTCAGCCTCTGCATACATCACTAAGGACGATTTGGCTTCAGTGTTAGCTGGATTGGAAGGGGAAATAGCTGAAATGATTGCATCTTCTTCCCAATCTGGGAGAAAATGCGATAGGTCCCCCTCCCCTGCCCCTGACCTTCCTGTGTTGGAACAGGAATGGGCAAGAGATGTTTTTTTGCTCTTGGTGGATCAAGAAGAGAGGCAGGCAGATGTCTCCTCCTCTGAGGACTCATGGCGCGTACACGCAATCATTTTTCAGCATAAAAAAAACATTGTTTTAAAAAAATGTAATTAAAAACGATCGTGTGTGGGCTTCACATCATTTTTCGGGTTCTGAAAAACGACAAAAAAAATATTCGAACATGCTGCATTTTTTTTTTAACAACATGCTGCATTTTTAACAACGTTTTAAACAATGTCGTTTTTCGGGTTGTAAAAAATGATCGTGTGTGGGCTAAAACAACTTTAAAAACCCGCGCATGCTCAGAAGCAAGTTATGAGACGGGAGCGCTTGTTCTGGTAAAACTACCATTCGTAATGGAGTAAGCGCATTCATCATGTTGTAACACACAGAAAAGCGGGAATCATCCTTTACTAACACGGAATCAGCTAAAGCAGCCCAAAGGGTGGCGCCATCCGAATGGAACTTCCCCTTTATAGTGCAGGCGTACGTCACCGCGCATTGCTAGAGCATTTTTTTAAAACAATGGTATGTGGGCAACGTCATTTTAATGATGAAGTTGGAAAAACTTAGTTTTTTCTACATGCTGAAAAACAACGTTTTTTTCCCATGCCAAAAAATGATCGTGTGTACTCGGAATGATCGTGTGTCTCGGAAGAGCCTGTTTCAGGCTCACAATCTCAAAGGTTGTTGGTTCAGCCCCTTATGGAGTTGGTCCAGTCTGGGTATAAAATGCCCCCATCAGAGACAGCTGAGGCTTCTTTTTCCTCCCTGGGCTCCCTGATCCTCACACTTTTCCTGTACATCCTATACTGGAACAGCTAATATATGCAGACTGGGAACACTGAGACACGCATTTTCTTCCTCCTAGAAAATGTTCTCATCTTTATACTATGGAAGAGAAGTTCACTAAAAAGTGGAGTTTGCCAGCAGTTGATGCAGCTATTTCCTCCATTAATAAGAGTCTAACCAGTCCAGTGGACAATGTTCAGGTGGTGAAGGATCCAGCTGACAAAAGACTGGAATATTTACTTAAAAACCTCCTTTTCCATAGCTGAGGCAGTGGCACAACCTGCAATAGCAGCAATAGGTATTTGCCAAGCCCTATAAGACGAGGTTAAGCAGGTCATAAAGATGTGCCTGCGTAAGGAGAGAAGGCTCAGGATCTAGATGAGCTGCCAAGGGCCTAGTGTTTCATGGTTGATGCGTTCAAAGACTCTATTCGTCAGACATCTCGCCTGGTATTTCTATTGGTGCACATGCATAGAATTCTGTGGCTAAAACATTGGTCAGCTAAATTACCATGTAAAAAGCTATTGGCTGGTTTTCTGATTCATGGGCAACAGTTTCTTTGGGGAGGATTTGGACAAGTACATCCAAAAAATTGGTAAGAGTACCCTTCTACCAATCAAAAAGAGTAAGCGTCCCTCATACAAAGGGGCTTCCTCTTCAGTGCCAGGACCCCCAGCCTCCAGGCAGTTGCGACGGCCTCTGCCTTCAGGGTCAAAGGGTAGACCTCAGGGCAAAGCACATGGCCCAAAGAAGTCCTGCAAACCTACAAAGCAGAATGCCAAAGCCTCCTTGTAAAGGGGTTCCCCGCTCGATCGAGTGGGGGAGAGACTTCTGTGGTTCTCAGGGTCTTGGCAGGAAGAGATCCTAGACAAATGGGTCACCTCTGTGGTAGCCCTAGGCTACAAACTAGAGTTTCAGAAGTTTCCTGCAGGTCATTTTTTGAGTTCCAATGTTTCCGAGGATCCAGGAAAAAGAAGGCCTTTGTTTCTAGCACTAGACCAGTTGATGTCTCAAGGAGTCATCATAGAGACCCCATCAGAGGAACAGGGAATGGGGTTCTACTCAAATCTTTTCACGGTACCAAAACCGAATGGAAATGTCAGACCCATTCTAGACCTCAAAAATCGGAATCGGTTTCTAAACATCCGCTCCTTTCGCATGGAGTCAATCGGTCAGTCATCTCTACCCTGCGGGAGGGGAATTTCTAGCATCAATAGACATCAAGGATGCATACCTGCATGTGCCTATATTTCCCGCTCACCAGAAGTTTCTGCATTTTGCAGTAGAACACCGCCATTTTCAATTTGTGGCCTTACCCTTCGGGCTGGCTACGGCTCCCCGAGTATTTATGAAGGTTTTGGCCCCAGTACTAGCAAGACTAAGGGGCCAGGGTATAGTAGTAATGGCATACTTGGACGACCTGTTGCTGATAGATCAGTCAGTGGCACGACTGAACCAGGGCATGTTCAGCACAGTCAAGTATCTGGAACATCTGGATTGGATTGTCAACCTAGAAAAATCTTCCTTACATCCGCTAAGAAGGCTGGAGTATTTGAGTCTAGTCATAGACACAGCCCAAAAAAGGGTGTTTTTGCCCCAGGCAAAAGTCAACACTAAAAGTGATCTGGTCCAGGTGATTAGGACAAGGAAGGATCCTTCCATCCGCCTCTGTATAAGGTTACTGGGAAAGATGGTGGCATCATTCAAAGCGGTGCCCTATGCCCGGTTTTATTCTATCAGTTTGGAACAAAGATACCAAAACCTTGGATCACACAACGTGTTTGACTCTGAGGGTATTCCAGAGTCTCAGTTAATGGTTGGTAACCAAAAAATTGTTGAAGGAAAAATCCTTCATGTTGGTTACCTGGAAGGTCATAACAACGGATGCCAGCCTCTTGGGTTGGGGTACAGTCATGTAAAAGCCCACTGTCCAAGGGAAGTGGTCAGTGTCCGAAAAGACCTTGCCCATCAACTTCCTAGAGATTTGGCGGTACGTCTAGTGCTAATAGCCTGGACATACAGGTTGCGGGGCTGTTCCTGCCTTGTGCATTGCCAGCACCCACGGTCTTTGAGGAGGACATTGATTGCTTATTGCATTTGCCTGGAGTGGCGGTCTCTTTTTCTTCACTAGTTTTCCACTGCATCCCCACCCGACCTTTTTGCCTAAGGTAGTGTCAGGATTTCATCTGAACCAAGATGTGGTCCTGCCTTCCTTTTTTCCACAGCCTTGTTCTGCAGAAGAAAGACCTTTACACTATCTTGATGTGGTAAGAGCAGTAAAGGCCTATCTGAAGGCAACAGCTCAGGGAAAACTGATGTTTTGTTTGTGCTGCCAGATGGCCCCAGGAAGAGGCAGACAGCAGCAAAGTCGACTATTTCAAGATGGATTTGTCAAGTTATTATTCAGGCCTATGGCATGAAAAGGAAAGTTCCACCTTTTCAAGTAAAGGCGCACTCTACCAGAGCAGTCAGTGCATCACCCGGCTTCTATGACTCAGATTTGCAAAGCCACAATTTGGTCATCAGCGCATACATTTTCAAAATTCTATTAGGTGGATGTAAAATGGCAGGTGGATGCCTCCTTTGGTCGCAGTGTGCTGCAGGCAGCAGTTTAGATCCTCACGTCCGATGGTGGCCTGCCTTGTTTGTGTCTCCCTCCCCTCAAAGGGCATTGCTTTGGGACATCCCACATAGTAATTAATATGGCTGTTCTGTGTCCCGTGATGAACGATAAAGAAATTAAGATTTCTATAACAGCTTACCTGTAAAATCTTTTTCTTGGAGTACATAACGAGACACAGAGGCCCCTCCCCTCTTTTTGGGATATAGGTATATTGCTTGGCTACAAAACTGAGGTACTCCCTGTATGGGAGTGGTTATATAGAGGGGGACTTCCTGTTTTTAAGGGTACCAGTGTCCATTCACCTATAGGTGTCGTACAACCCAAATAGTAATTACTATGGTGCTCTGTGTCCCGTGATGTACTCCAAGAAAAGGATTTTACAGGTAAGCTGTTATAAAAATCTTAATTTATATATATATATATATATATATATATATATATATATATATATATATATATATACACACACACACACACACACACACACACACACACACAGTCTCTATTAGTGCAAGCAGAATTTTTTTTTAAATGTAATTGGCTACAGGAGGGCATAAAGTATGGATAACACAGACAAAAACATATAAAGACATTGGTGAAGCAGAACATAATTTTTTTGGGGTACTTACTAGTGTTGCTCACGAATATTCGCATTGCGAATATTCGACTCGAATATAGCATATTCGAGAAATCGCGCTATATTTCGAATTTCGCTGTGAATATTCGCAATTCCGAATATTCGCATTTTTTCAATTTTATTTTTAAAACAGATCACATCCTATCGACGTCTAAAAGCATTGCTGGTATGATTAGAGACCCTGGGCCGAGTAGCTAAGCTGAGGCGATCCTTTTATGTTGCCAAATTGAAAAAAAAAAATTGCGATTTTTCGCTATTGCGAATGCGAAAATGATTGCGAATTTTCGATAACTGTGGTAGGAGAACTCTGATTGTCTCTGATGCAAAAGGGGGGGGCTTTGTGTATGTGTATGTTATGAATATTTGTATGTTTGATATTATTATTTTTTGTAAGAAGGAAAAAATTGCGCATACCTTAAAAAAAGGGGAGAATACAGCAGCAACTCAAAAATGTTATACAACATAAATTAATACAAGACAGAAAATGGAGTCGCTCTACAAGAATAAAAAATATGTCTAGTGACAAGACATGTGGGCAAATTATAAAATAAGCAAGCGCAAATAACTTGTGAAATACACAGTGAAACAAATATATAAAGAAATATAGTCCCAATAATAGAAAAATAATCTTTCATAAAAATGTCTTTGATATGTGAAGTGAAAAAAAGTCCAAAGCATGCAGCATGAACGTGTTCAATCTTCAAGGTGTTTGATTGACAAACGGCTGTGACAGATGGATAGAGTAAAGAATCACCACCAATGCAAAACACTTTTTATTTTGTATTGTAAAATATCAAGAATATTCTGAGCCAATCAGAGTGCTCCTTCTGCATTTGCCGAATATTCGCAATTATTTTGTATTGTAAAATATCAAGAATATTCTGAGCCAATCAGAGTGCTCCTTCTGCATTTGCCGAATATTCGCAATTATTTTGTATTGTAAAATATCAAGAATATTCTGAGCCAATCAGAGTGCTCCTTCCGCATTTGCCGAATATTCGCAATTATTTTGTATTGTAAAATATCACGAATATTCTGAGCCAATCAGAGTGCTCCTACAGCATTTGTCGAAATTGCGCAATAAATATCGCATTCGCATGTTGCGATATTTCGATAAAATATCACGAATATTCTGAGCCAATCAGAGCGCTCCTCCAGCATTTCTCGAAATTGCGCAATAAATATTGCATTCGCATGTTGCGATATTTCGATAAAATATCACGAATATTCTGAGCCAATCAGAGCGCTCCTCCAGCATTTCTCGAAATTGCGCAATAAATATCGCATTCGCATGTTGCGATATTTCGATAAAATATCACGAATATTCTGAGCCAATCAGAGTGCTCCTACCGCAGTTATCAAAAAAATCGCAATTATTTTCGCATTCGCAATAGCGAAAAATCGCAATCATTTAATTTCGATAAAATATCACGAATATTCGAATTTAGCAAATATATCTCGAATATTCGAATATATATTCGAGATATATCGCGAAATCGAATATGGCATATTCTGCTCAACACTAGTACTTACCTGTCAACTGAGGGAAATTTTGATGTAAAAATTCTGTTATTTTTGAAGATGTTCTGACTCCAATTTTATCTGCAATTAATAAAATATATATATTTTTTAAATGTTTCGAAAAATTAGCTAGTACAAAGCAAATGAAAAAGACTCACATACTGGAGCGAGACAAATACAAAGCATCATTGACATAAATCCAAATAATCTTTGAATTAAAAGCATCAGACAATGACACAAAGCATGAAATTGATATTTCCCTCCCGACAATGTACACAAAGGAATGGCACACCTCACATGACAATCATCAATCTTACTTGGTCAGAAGTCCTGGTGGAGAATTTGACATAAAAGTTCAGTAATCTGGTTCTAAATCTTCACAAAGATCGCCGCTCTGCAGACCTCTGTCACCACTGCTGCATGCTCTGTATACCAACAAAGACTTGTTTTCCCTTTTTAAAACTGGCACTTAGATCCACCTTTCATCACATCATTTCCTGTTTGGAAATAACGTGATGCAATCCTGCGGCGATGCCCACTGACTCCTGGGAACAATGACAAACATCTCCCAGGAGCCAAGGTGCTGCAGGATATGACGTACAGTGCTGCGGCCGAGAAGAGGCAGATTACAAGGGACACCCTAGCAACAAGGCACACAGTAAGTAAAAAAAATCATGCCAAATGTTGTTATACTTGCAGCAAGGAACTCATTCAGATCAAGATTAAAATTTTGGTGGAACTCCGCTTTATTAACCGATAAGTCATCAGATGTCCAAGGGTTTCAAACGGGTGCTGGCAATTGTTACTGCGAGTCATTTTAAATGGGATTTGACTCTTTTTATTTAAAGGATTTTTTTAATTCTATTGTTGCACTTTAAGCATAATTAAAGTAATTGTTCCAGAAAAAACAATTGTTTGGTGGTGATCGGGAACAAAATAACTGGTGTGGGGGTGATTAGGGACACAATTTCTGGTGTTGGGGTATATCAGGGACATAACTGGTGTGGGGGTGATTAGGGACACAATAACTGGTGTGGTGGTGATCGGGGACACAATAACTGATGTGGAGGTGATCAGGGACACAATAACTGGTGTGGAGGTGATCAGGGACACAATAACTGATGTGGAGGTGATCAGGGACACAATAACTGATGTGGAGGTGATCAGGGACACAATAACTGGCGTGGAGTGATCAGGGACACAATAACTGGTGTGGTGGTGATCAGGGACACAATAACTGATGTGGAGGTGATCAGGGACACAATAACTGATGTGGAGGTGATCAGGGACACAATAACTGGTGTGGAGGTGATCAGGGACACAATAACTGATGTGGAGGTGATCAGGGACACAATAACTGATGTGGAGGTGATCGGGGACACAATAACTGGTGTGGAGGTGATCAGGGACACAATAACTGATGTGGAGGTGATCAGGGACACAATAACTGATGTGGAGGTGATCAGGGACACAATAACTGATATGGAGGTGATCAGGGACACAATAACTGATGTGGAGGTGATCAGGGACACAATAACTGATTTGGAGGTGATCGGGGATACAATAACTGGTGTGGAGGTGATCAGGGATACAATAACTGGTGTGGAGGTGATCAGGGACACAATAACTGGTGTGGAGGTGATCAGGGACACAATAACTGATATGGAGGTGATCAGGGACACAATAACTGATGTGGAGGTGATCAGGGACACAATAACTGATGTGGAGGTGATCAGGGACATGACTATTGTAGTCTGATATTGCAACCCTGTTATTAACCTTCCCCCCTTTTCACCCCAACCCCCCTTTTCCCTTCTCTTGACCCTCTTACCCAGTAATGACACTGACACAGTAAAATTGGAGTAAATTGGCCACAACAGCCATTTTTATTTTGTAACCAAATTAAATTATATTTTTAACCAAACGTGAAATAGGAATTTCCAACAATTCCAACTTTATTATTAACAAATATTTTATCAAAACTCTTTTATTATTTACACCAGTCCCAATTGGTCTTTGACGGTAAACCCCAGTTAACCTTTTTCTTCACCACCACCACTGCGTTCCATTACCATAACCGGCCTCCAGCCGACCCAGCTCTGAGACACCCCTTTAACCTGCAGTGTACCATCACCGTATTACAGCGGACACCATTCCACTGTAATAACCCCGTAAGGGGGGAGCCATCCCACCGATGAGCCCCCCAACCCTTTCCATTCCATCCGTTAACTGCCACCATCAAAGACCAAGGACACCGCCAATGCTGTTGCGACAATCCTGCCTTTTTCCTGAAAGAAAAGAAAACAAACGCACAACACCAACACACACCACAAAAAACACAGGGAGGGTGGGTGGGAAAACTGTCCTCCTTGTCTGCTTCCTTCCCGGGGCTGTGCACGTGGGCCGCCCCCGCCCCCCTTATATACCACTCCTCCCCCTTCTTCCAATTGGTCCCCAGCCTCCTCCCTTGCTACCACCTCCTTCCTTAACCCCTTGGTTGCCTGCATCCACCACCAGTCATGCCCGGCCCTGCATTATATTTCTTTTTGTGTTTGTCATTCCGGGCCTCACTTGACTATTGTAGTCTGATATTGCAACCCTGTTATTAACCTTCCCCCCTTTTCACCCCAACCCCCCTTTTCCCTTCTCTTGACCCTCTTACCCAGTAAGGACACTGACACAGTAAAATTGGAGTAAATTGGCCACAACAGCCATTTTTATTTTGTAACCAAATTAAATTATATTTTTAACCAAACGTGAAATAGGAATTTCCAACAATTCCAACTTTATTATTAACAAATATTTTATCAAAACTCTTTTATTATTTACACCAGTCCCAATTGGTCTTTGACGGTAAACCCCAGTTAACCTTTTCCTTCACCACCACCACTGCGTTCCATTACCATAACCGGCCTCCAGCCGACCCAGCTCTGAGACACCCCTTTAACCTGCAGTGTACCATCACCGTATTACAGCGGACACCATTCCACTGTAATAACCCCGTAAGGGGGGAGCCATCCCACCGATGAGCCCCCCAACCCTTTCCATTCCATCCGTTAACTGCCACCATCAAAGACCAAGGACACCGCCACAGCCCGAAAGGGAAACTCCCCTTTTCCTTACGGGCCCCTCCACACCCGCAGGGCCCTCTGAATTCCCTCCTGCACTCCCAGGACCCACAAGTCCGTACCCACGTCGGTTAGGTGAACACCATCCCTTAGCAGGTACAGCCCCAAATTAAGCTCCAATTCTCTGTGTCTCACCACTAACCCCCCATGTTTGGCCACAAACCGCCCTAGCACCTTATTAACCTTTATTCTCCCTTTGTTGACCCGGTCCACTGACCTTGCCATACGCCAGGTAGTTCGCGCGACAATGTCAGACCATACTATCAGCATTCTCGGGAAAGATGCCCGCAACGTCAAGACGTCCGCCTTGACTGCCGTCATCAAGTCCCCTATCGGCCGGATCCCCAAGTCGTTTCCCCCGACGTGCAACAGTAGCACATCAGGAGGTCGGTCGAGCCGAGCATAGCGCTGCACTTCAGACAGCACCCTGCTCCAACCCATCCCGGGGATCCCCAACCACCTGACCGTTGCCTCCCGCCTGGAAATCCCCAACTGCCTACCTTCTGGCCTAGCATCTGCTCTCCTGGCCCCCCTACAAACATATGAATGCCCCATTATCCACACGAGGCCTGGCTTTCCTCCACCTGTAAAACAAAATAAACAATGATCATCCACACCCTAAACATATTGCAATAAACCGGTCCTTTTTTTTCTGATCCCACACCTCTCACAAATCCAACGCCAAGTGTGGGCGCACGTAAGAGCGAAATCTCCTAGATTCCCATCTCCCGATTCGTTTTACTGCTGTCTCATCCAACCCGCACCGGGCCGCCTCGGTCGCCGCCCCAATGCGGAAGGAGTGCGAGGCAAACAGCCGCTCGTCCAAACCCGCCTTTTTCAAACATTTTCTAAACAGGGCCGTAAATTGAAACCGTGAAACAAAAGACCCGTCCCCATGCATCAAAATTGGGCCCCCCAACTTGGGGCGTACCTTAAAAAATTCCCTTACCACCCCTACCGGACAAGCCTCTGAGCCCGGCAGCGAATACAAAGATACGTCCACCCCTTTTCCCCCTTGATCCGTTTTTGAGCGCTTAAGGCGAAAAACCACTTTGCCCTCTGCTAAATGAACGTCGTTGACCAATAAACCCCCGGGAACCCGCCTGGAGGGACTTACTAGCTCCCCCACCCGAAACGCACCGAAAAACGCAACCGAAAACCCCGCCCGAAACAACCGTATTTCATATGCGGACGAACAAACCTCCCCCAATACCCCAAAAATTCTGCGTAGTACGGAAAATGTCACCGGCCTCCGCGCATCACTGCTCTGACGTCCCTTCTTGTATCCCTTTACCGCTTGCCTTACCCAAAACGACTTCGTAAAATCCTCCCTCCCCTCCAGTTTAAACAAAAAGGCCAGGGCCGCCAGCTTCTTTTCCAACGCAGAGACTGACCCCACCTTTTCCATGTGTCTAGACACAAAATACACCACTAACCAGCCCATCTCCATGTCTGCCCGCTCCACCTCCGCCAACCGCTTAAAACCAGCCCATTCCGCCCATACCTTAGCATATGCCGTCCACGTCGGCCCACTCACCGACCTCCTGAGCCAGTCTGCTGCGGCTCCAAAGCAAGTCCCCACATCCACCCTGGGCAAGGAACCCCTTCCGCGTCGGCCCCTGGAGCCAGCTCCCTGAACCTGTCCCACTGGAATCGAGACAGGGCGTCAGCAAGCCTATTATCCACCCCCGGAATATGCACTGCATACAGGAAAATATTCCACTGAAGACAACGTAACACCAGGTGCCGCAGCAACCGCACCACCGGAACCGATGAACCGGAGATACGATTGATGACCTGCACCACCCCCATGTTGTCGCAGTTCAACCTGATCTTCAGATCCCTGCATTCTGCCCCCCATAGCTCAATCGCCACCACCACTGGGAATAGCTCCAGTAGCACCAGGTTCTTTTCAAAACCCGCCGCCACCCAGGACTCCGGCCATGCCTCCGCGCTCCACCTTCCCTTAAAGAAGGCCCCGTAACCTGTGGATCCAGCCGCGTCCGTGACCAGATCCAAATCAAAATTGCTGAAGGGGCCGGACATCCAAATGGCCCTCCCGTTGTATGTCTCTAGAAATGTGTCCCACACCTGTAAATCAGCTTTTAGATCCCTTGTCAACCTGATGTAGTGCTTCGGTGCCCGAACACCCGCGGTTGCTGCCGACAGCCGTCGGCAAAAGACCCTGCCCATAGGGATGATGCGGCAGGCGAAGTTCAATTTTCCCAATAACTACTGCAACGTCCGCAACTGAACTTTGTCCTGCCCCACCATCCCCCGAATCTCCATCCGGAGATTCTCAACCTTGTCCCTCGGAAGCCTACACTCCATTTTTTCTGAATCAATCATGATACCTAGAAACATCAATTCCGTGCGCGGGCCCTCCGTCTTGTCGGCCGCCAGCGGCACTCCGAACTTCTCCGCAATGTGCTGCAATGTTGCCAGCAAGACTGCGCACACTTTGGATGACGGGGGTCCCACGCACAGGTAGTCATCAAGATAGTGGATAACTGAATCCACCCCTGCCACGTCCCTGACCACCCACTCCAAGAAGGAACTAAATGTCTCAAACAGTGCGCAGGAAATCGAGCATCCCATAGGCAAACACTGATCCACGTAAAACTCCTCTTGCCACCGGCAACCCAACAGCCTAAAACTGTCCGGGTGAACCGGCAGCAAGCGGAACGCAGCCTCAATGTCCGACTTCGCCATCAGGGCGCCCCTCCCGTAACGCCGCACCCACCGCACCGCCGCGTCAAACGACGCGTACGACACGGAGCATGCTTCTGGATCTATTGCGTCATTCACCGACCCCCCCTTTGGAAAGGACAAGTGGTGAATGAGGCGATACTTGTTTGGTTCCTTCTTGGGCACCACCCCCAGAGGTGACACTACCAAATCCGGCAGTGGCATCTCCGTGAACGGCCCAGCCATCCTGCCCAGTTCCACTTCTTTTGCTAGTTTTTTCGATACCACTGAAGGATTCTCCAAGGCAGACCGCAGATTCTTCGCCAAGGGTGGCACCTTCGACAAAGAACTGGGAATGACAAATCCCTCGGAGAACCCCGACGCGAGCAGCCGGGCTGCCGCCCTATCCGGGTACCTATCTAGAAAAGGTCCCATCTTTTCCACCCTCACTGGCGTTACCCCCTTTGCTAGCAGCGTCCCCCCCCCCGCTTGCCCTTCTTAAAACACCGTGACAGGGGGTGAGCACCCCCGCATCCGGAGCACTCGTGCTTAAAACGACAGGTTCCCCCAAACTTGCAGGAACCTTCGTTGAACTGCCAGCACACCCCCCATTTTTTCCCGGCCGGCGATCCAGAGGTGGGTGTACCCCCGGCCCCCCCCTGAAAAAACGGTGTATTAGTCCTGGGAGCGGAAATCATCCTCATCCACAAGCTAATATCCTTATGGTCCCAACGCAGATACGGGCGAACCGCCCGCCGCTGCCGAAACTGCTCGTCGTACCGCAGCCATCCCGTTCCCCCATAAACCCGCTGTGCTTCCCCTATGGCGTCCATGTAGCAGAAAAGCGCCGAACAATGCTCCGGGCTTTTCTCTCCAATGACGCTGGCCATGATTGCAAACGCTTGCAACCAGTTGCTAAACGTACGGGGAATCAATCCATACCTCCTCTTTTCCTCATCATCCTTTTTTATCCCATCCGGTTTAACCCTGTCAAGATTGAATTTTTCTAAAGGCAACAGGGAAAAAATTTCAACATACTCACCCTTTTCTATCTTATCCTTGACCTCCTGTTTCAAATGGGACCCCAGTGGACCCTCAAAGCATACATACATTTCCCCTCTCGCCGCATCTTCCAGCCTGACCTCATCCCCCTTTCCCCCCCCCCCGGGCTTCCCACCCCCTGCGGCGTCTCCTGACCCACCCTCGGGTGCCGCCCCCTTTTCCCCACCAACCAGTGCTGGTGCCCCAACCACTACGGGGGGCACAGCATTAGCCCCCAACCAGGGCGCAGCCTGCGGCGGCGTCACCACCCCGCCCCCCCCGGCAAAACGTTGCATTAGCTCCCCCATACCCCTCAATAACTCTTGCAGCCCACCAGGAGAACCCTGGGCGGCAGGCATTACCCCCGCCACCCCGGGGCCCCCGGAAGGCGGCAGGACATTACTCCCCACATTGCCCCCTGTTACCTGAGGCCCGCCCCCCCCAACCCCCATCAATGAGCATAACAAAGCAGCAACATCCCCAGAAGTAAAATTAGTTAACTTACCAGGCTGACCAGGAGCATCCCTCACAGCCGACACCGGAAGCTCCACCGCTGGCGAATCCTCCACCCGATCTTCCTCATCCGATCCCGATGACTCCACCTCAGAACGACCTTCCAAGACCGGCGTTGCCGACGACGTCAGCCCCCCAGGCCCGGTAAGCCTGGAGGCCGAAGACCCCAGCCTCTCGGCGGGTCGTCCTCTCCCCCTCAACCCGGTCGTGGACGCATCAAAATGTCCGCTCTGTCCCTGGGATCTACCGGACACCTCCCTCCGCCTTTCAAGTGAATCCGGCCTCCCCGCTGACCTGGAGCCGGTGGTCCCGATCCGTGAGGACCCCCCGGCCGTTCCATTGCTTGTCTCTGGTTGGGGCCCCCCCCTTTTGTTCCCGTCTGCTCCTGAGGGACCCGCTCCTGCTGCTGTCTTCTTTTTGGGCAAGACACGGGCGCCATTACGGCCCGATGCCCCGCCCGCAGGGCCCAAATTGAGTGGCGCATTGCGTCTACCTGCACCCCCGGCCGAAGCATGAGAGCGCTTGGCCGGCGGGGGTGACGGATCCTCCCGAGGGCTCCTATTATGGCGCTGGGTCCTGGCAGTTGGTGCGGGGGAATAACGATCCGGCGCTCGCGACCGCCGAGCACGTGGTGTAGCTACCTCTGCGGCCTGTGACCCCCCCCTTCTTCTGTAATAAGGGCCCCCATCTGCTCCTCAAGCCATCCTGGTTCTCTATTCGCCGCTGCCGCGCGCAGTTTTGCCAAAAATAAGTCAATTTTTTGCATTTTTCTTTTGAGTGAAAACGCTGCTGTGCAGATGGGAGAAAAAACTGTCCTCCTTGTCTGCTTCCTTCCCGGGGCTGTGCACGTGGGCCGCCCCCGCCCCCCTTATATACCACTCCTCCCCCTTCTTCCAATTGGTCCCCAGCCTCCTCCCTTGCTACCACCTCCTTCCTTAACCCCTTGGTTGCCTGCATCCACCACCAGTCATGCCCGGCCCTGCATTATATTTCTTTTTGTGTTTGTCATTCCGGGCCTCACTTGACTATTGTAGTCTGATATTGCAACCCTGTTATTAACCTTCCCCCCTTTTCACCCCAACCCCCCTTTTCCCTTCTCTTGACCCTCTTACCCAGTAATGACACTGACACAGTAAAATTGGAGTAAATTGGCCACAACAGCCATTTTTATTTTGTAACCAAATTAAATTATATTTTTAACCAAACGTGAAATAGGAATTTCCAACAATTCCAACTTTATTATTAACAAATATTTTATCAAAACTCTTTTATTATTTACACCAGTCCCAATTGGTCTTTGACGGTAAACCCCAGTTAACCTTTTCCTTCACCACCACCACTGCGTTCCATTACCATAACCGGCCTCCAGCCGACCCAGCTCTGAGACACCCCTTTAACCTGCAGTGTACCATCACCGTATTACAGCGGACACCATTCCACTGTAATAACCCCGTAAGGGGGGAGCCATCCCACCGATGAGCCCCCCAACCCTTTCCATTCCATCCGTTAACTGCCACCATCAAAGACCAAGGACACCGCCAATGCTGTTGCGACAATCCTGCCTTTTTCCTGAAAGAAAAGAAAACCAACGCACAACACCAACACACACCACAAAAAACACAGGGAGGGTGGGTGGGAAAACTGTCCTCCTTGTCTGCTTCCTTCCCGGGGCTGTGCACGTGGGCCGCCCCCGCCCCCCTTATATACCACTCCTCCCCCTTCTTCCAATTGGTCCCCAGCCTCCTCCCTTGCTACCACCTCCTTCCTTAACCCCTTGGTTGCCTGCATCCACCACCAGTCATGCCCGGCCCTGCATTATATTTCTTTTTGTGTTTGTCATTCCGGGCCTCACTCAATAACTGATGTGGAGGTGATCAGGGACACAATAACTGGTGTGGAGGTGATCAGGGACACAATAACTGGTGTGGAGGTGATCAGGGACACAATAACTGATGTGGAGGTGATCAGGGACACAATAACTGGTGTGGAGGTGATCAGGGACACAATAACTGGTGTGGAGGTGATCAGAGACACAATAACTGGTGTGGCGGTGAGTATAATTTAGGGGTCTGATAATGTTGATATAGATATATAAATATAGACGTTCACTTTAAGGATTGATAATGCACCCTTGTTTGCTTTTTCACAGATGTTCACAGCTTCTTCGTTTTGTCCTTGGGAATCAGACACAAGCTGCTGATAAGGCCTGTTCGGAATAGACTTTCTACTAAACCAGTTTGAACTGGCCAGAGACTCTTGAAAAAGTTTTTTTTGCTAGTCACGTGATGTAACCACCCATTTACTGTTCCCTTGCTATAAAGAAGAAATGGACTTTGATTGGACTAAAACTATACGATCACACCTTTATCACGCCTAGAATACACTTGATACATACCCATATCCTATGAATATTCATACGTATAAATTGTATACCCCGTAGTTGTAAGCTCAAAAACACTTTCACTTTTACTCGCTTATAGTAGCCGAGATCTGTGTTGTATTTAGGGCCGAAACAACTAATTGATTAATCGACAACTAATCAATTATGAAATTAATCGATTACAATTTTTATAATCGATTAATCAGCCAGTGACATAATGTGGTTAAAAAAAACTAAAATTAGCCCTTTATAGTACAAAAAAGCAAATCGCTACTGTATTTGGAAAGGGCAAGGACTTTTTAATGCAAAACGGTGCCATTTTGTTATTTTTTTGGTTCAATATACTTCAATGGAGAAGCTGCAGAAAAGCACGTAATGTGTTTTTGTGGCAACTTGTGTTTTGTAATCTGCCCAACAACAAATTGGGCCAAAAAAATTAAAAAATGCAATATTTTTTTAAGGCTATTATCTGATTAATCTAAACAATAATCGGCCAACTAATCGATTATGGGAAAAAAACTGGTGTGGAGGTGATTGGGGACACAATAAATGATGTGGAGGTGATTAGGGACACAATAACTGGTGTGGCGGTGATCAGGGACACAATAACTGGTGTGGAGGTGATCGGGGACAAAATAACTGGTGTGGAGGTGATCGGGGACACAGTAACTGGTGTGGAGGTGATCGGGGACACAATAACTGGTGTGGATGTGATCAGGGACACAATAACTGGTGTGGAGGTGATCGGGGACACAATAACTGGTGTGGAGGTGATCAGGGACATAATAACTGGTGTGGATGTGATCAGGGACAAAATAACTGGTGTGGAGGTGATCGGGGACACAGTAACTGGTGTGGAGGTGATCGGGGACACAATAACTGGTGTGGATGTGATCAGGGACAAAATAACTGGTGTGGAGGTGATCGGGGACACAATTACTGGTGTGGAGGTGATCAGGGACACAATAACCGGTGTGGAGGTGATCAGGGACACAATAACCGGTGTGGAGGTGATCAGGGACACAACTAGTGGTGTGAAGGTGATCAGGAAAAAATAACATAAAATACATAAAAATACAAAAAATGTACCTAGGAGGACGCGATCCATATGGAGTAGGAGGTTGAGGTGGTGGTGGATGTGGCGGTGGAGGAGGACGAGGTAGCCAACACATGTTTTTGTTTTTAATTTATTTAATTTTTAAATTAGGGTACACCCCAAAAGAGTGTACAAGAATGGCTGGGTAAGGCTGGTATACATGTGTCTATTCTGCCACATGAAGGGATAAGGAGAAAACACTGCAAACACTGGAGGAAACACTGCAAAATATATTTTTTTACCCTAAATGGGTGTTTTTTGAATAGAACAATAGAAGAACAGTGGCTAAAGTGTTTATCTCACACGTACAGATATGGAGGAAACACTGCAATTTTTTATTTATTTTTTGCCCTAAATTGATGTTTTTTGAATAGCACAATAGAAGAAAAGTATCTTGCAGAGTATCTCACAGTAAGATATGCAGTGCTGGTGTAATTAGATTATAGAAGCAGGACAGACTCCTATATATTTCTCTCCCTACAAGCACAAACAGGAACCTTCCCCTAACGTATCTTGCAGAGTATCTCACAGTAAGGCCCCGTACACACGAGAGGATCCATCCGCTGAAAAATCTCAGCGGATCGGTTTCAGCGGATAGATCCCCTGGTGTGTATGTTCCAGCGGATATTTATCCGCGGATATTTCCGATTTCCAGCAGATAAAAATTTGTAGACATGCTTACAAATCTGTGTATAGGAAGAAACCCTTCAGTTCTCCCACATAGAGGAGTATATCTCCCATGGTTGAGACCCAGGTTCTTTCATTCTATTACTAGGGTAGGACCCACTAATTCTGGGTACTTTGTCGCAGTAAGTGGGCTTAGCACTATATGACTATATAGTGTGACCAAACCCCCGTATTTTTGAATATGTTCAGGTGTTTTTAACTAGCCTTGCAGGATAAATGTCATTTTTGCATGTGTGCGCTATAATCTGTTTTGTACTGTATTTGGTCTTATAGCAGCACCAGCTTAGATGTATAGCATTTTTAGGGTGTGCCCACCAAGTATCTTTTTGTATTTTGTATAGACCCTGACCAGGTCTCTTGGCTGGAGCACCCCTCCCCCTCTTCATTACCTCACATTAGTGGCCACCAGTGTATAGGAAGAAACCCTTCAGTTCTCCCACATAGAGGAGTATATCTCCCATGGTTGAGACCCAGGTTCTTTCATTCTATTACTAGGGTAGGACCCACTAATTCGGGGTACTTTGTCGCAGTAAGTGGGCTTAGCACTATATGACTATATAGTGTGACCAAACCCCCGTATTTTTGAATATGTTCAGGTGTTTTTAACTAGCCTTGCAGGATAAATGTCATTTTTGCATGTGTGCGCTATAATCTGTTTTGTAATGCTTACAAATCTATCCACTGGAATCGGAACCAGCGGATCGATCCGGTGGTCTGTACAGACTCACCGGATCGATCCGTCCAAACCCATCGCTCGCATGCGTCGTAATGATTCGACGCATGCGTGGATATCCTTATATGACAGCGTCGCGCACGTCGCCGCGTCATCATCGCGGATTTTAATCCGATGGTGTGTACACTCCATCGGATTAAAATCCTCAGAGGATTTATCCGCGGATACGGTCCGGCGGACCGTATCCGCGGATCAATCCTATCGTGTGTACCAGGCCTAACATATGCAGTGCTGGTGTTTCTGAAGAAGGACAGTCTGACTCCCATCTAAATCTCTCCCTGAGAGCAGCAGCGGCAGCCTTTCCCTACCCTATCTGAAGCAGAGTGACGATCTGTGCTGTGTGCCTCTAGCTTATATAGAGGCTGGGTCACATGCTGCACTGGCCAATCACAGCCATGCTATTAGTAGGCATGGCTGTGATGGCTTCTAGGTCACACGAGTAAAACAAATGGTGATTGGCTGCCCTGCAGCGCGCCATTACATTGCCGAACACGAACCCGACTTTACAGTAAATTGTACGGGTTCGGGTACAAAAAAATCCAAAAGTCCGGTACGAACCCGAACTTTACAGTTCGGGTTCGCTCAACCCTAGACACAATAACTGGTGTGGAGGTGATCAGGGACACAATAACTGGTGTGGCGGTGATCGGGGACACAATAACTGGTGTGGCAGTGATCGGGGACACAATAACTGGTGTGGAGGTGATCAGGGACACAATAACTGGTGTGGTGGTGATCAGGGACACAATAACTGGTGTGGTGGTGATTAGGGACACAATAACTGGTGTGGAGGTGATCAGGGACACAATAACTGGTGTGGTGGTGATAGGGGACACAATAACTGGTGTGGAGGTGATAGGGGACACAATAACTGGTGTGGTGGTGATCAGGGACACAATAACTGGTGTGGTGGTGATTAGGGACACAATAACTGGTGTGGAGGTGATCAGGGACACAATAACTGGTGTGGAGGTGATCAGGGACACAATAACTGGTGTGGAGGTGATTAGGGGCACAATAACTGGTGTGGAGGTGATCAGGGACACAATAACTGGTGTGGAGGTGATCAGGGACACAATAACTGGTGTGGTGGTGATCAGAGACACAATAACTGGTGTGACGGTGATCAGGGACACAATAACTGGTGTGGAGGTGATCGGGGACACAATAACTGGTGTGGAGGTGATCAGGGACACAATAACTGGTGTGGTGGTGATCGGGGACACAATAACTGATGTGGAGGTGATCAGGGACACAATAACTGATGTGGAGGTGATCAGGGACACAATAACTGGTGTGGAGGTGATCGGGGACACAATAACTGGTGTGGAGGTGATCGGGGACACCATAACTGGTGTGGAGGTGATCAGGGACACAATAACTGATGTGGAGGTGATCGGGGACACAATAACTGGTGTGGAGGTGATCGGGGACACAATTACTGGTGTGGAGGTGATCAGGGACACAATTACTGGTGTGGAGGTGATCAGGGACACAATAACTGGTGTGACGGTGATCAGGGACACAATAACTGGTGTGGAGGTGATCAGGGACACAATAACTGGTGTGGAGGTGATCGGGGACACAATAACTGGTGTGGAGGTGATCGGGGACACAATAACTGGTGTGGAGGTGATCGGGGACACAATAACTGGTGTGGAGGTGATCGGGGACACAATAACTGGTGTGGTGGTGATCGGGGACACAATAACTGGTGTGGTGGTGATCAGGGACACAATTACTGGTGTGGAGGTGATCAGGGACACAATAACTGGTGTGGAGGTGATCGGGGACACAATTACTGGTGTGGAGGTGATCGGGGACACAATTACTGGTGTGGAGGTGATCGGGGACACAATAACACTTATTACCAGAATTTATCTCCAAAATGAAGAGAATGTTCCGGCCCCATAAATGGGGAAATGCTCTGACCCTGAAGGGGTTAATCTACAAATAATAAATGTTGGGGCAGCGCTTGCACTATGGACAAAATATCTGAATCCACAACACGATAGTTCCAATAAAACTTTCTTATATTAAAGTGTCAGACAACTCCTGGGGTAACCTGGCGGCACTTACTCAGAAAACCCCCGGCTGTAGATGACTAGATGTGCTGGGCTCTGTAGTCCCACAGAGTTCTTGGTGCCTGTGTACCAATAGATGCCTCTATAGCAGTAAATGGTGAGAGCAGAAGTGCTAATCCACCGCCAGGGTCCCAGCCACAGATACTCCAATGGATGACGGGACATATTTTTGGTAAAATTGATCCACTTTTGGGTTCACAATTTCATCCCCCAAAATCCAGTCCCTTTCAGACTCCTATTGTGAGACTCATCATAGTGTCTCTGGAGGGGCGCTGATCATTCCTGTGTAAAATCTTACAGAAATCTTCCCTAATCCCGACCTTTAATTATCATTTCATTCCCCCCACATACAATGTCTGGAACCGACATTTACTGACATCAATAACTCCCCTCGTGGTACAGACCATAAATTCCCTCATTGTAATATACGGGGATATTCTACATTTCCACACTATATATGTGTGTATCATCATCTGCTGGAGATAAAAGACGTCACAGTGACTATGGAGGAAGAGGACGGACATGACGGGGTTACTGGGTGTAAATAGAAAATAAGGGGCCAGATTCTCAGCTGAGATACGACAGTGTATCTCCAGATACGCCGTCGTATCTCTGTTTTTGAGGCCTCCTATCTATGCGACTGATTCTTAGAATCAGTTCCGCATAGATTTTGCTTAGATCCGACTTGCGTAAGTCACTTACACCGTCGGATCTAAGTTGTAATGTTACGCTGGCCGCTAGGTGGCGTTCCCGTCGATTTCTGTGTCGAATATGCAAATGAGCGGGATACGCCGATTCCAGAACGTATTTGCGCGCCGTCGTCATAGTTTGCGTAAGCGTAAGATTACTCCTGCTGTATGAGGGGTAACCTTGCGTAGGTCCGGCGTACACCATGTTAGGTATGGACGTCGGGACAGCATCAGGTTTTTCCATCGTTTACGTAACTCGTCGCAAATAGGGCTGTAAGTTAATTACGTTCACGTCTAAACCAATGTATTTGCGGTGTACTATGGAGCATGCGCAGTGGGCTTCGTTTACGGCCGGCGCATGCGCAGTTCGTTCGGCGCGGGGGCGCGCTTAATTTAAATACAGCACGCCCCCTCCTTCCTACTTTGAATTACGCGGCCTTACGCTGGCCCATTTACGCTATGCCGCCGCAAATTACGGAGCAAGTGCTTTGAGAATACAGCACTTGCCCGTAAAAAGTGCGGAGGCATAGCGTAAATGGGATATGCTATGCTACGCCGAAGAAACGGAAAACTACGAGAATCTGTCCCAAGATCTTATTACCTCCTCTGCTGCCTCTTCCAGCAACGTCTTCTCTCTCCTTCCTCCCGACTCACCTCTCACCCGGAACTTCCTGTGTGTGCCTGACATCCCTTCCTGTCTGTCTTCCTGATAGAAGTGAGATCGCCATCTTGTGGAGCTCAGAGGAACTGCAGTCCTGAGAAATATATTGAAGTGGTCTTGTGCTGTGTGTGTATGTACTGTATATCCTTATAGATGGGTCATCTCCACTCCCACCAAGGGGGATAGAAATATATTACTGACTAGTCCGGCCTTTCTCAGCCAGGGATCCTCCAAAGGATTCTAGGGGTTCCCTCAGAATTGATCAATTTCTGTCTTTCAGTAACAACAATTTCATGATAATGTAAAAATGTCCTTCTTTCACTGATCACTGATATGAGGGGATCCCTGAGTGAGTATGAAGAAGGGGATCTCCTGAGTGTGTATGAAGAGGTGGAGCCCTCAGTGTGTATGAAGAGGCGGAGCTCTGAGTGTGTATGAAGAGGGGGATCTCCTGAGTGTGTATGAAGAGGCGGAGCTCTGAGTGTGTATGAAGAGGCGGAGCTCTGAGTGTGTATGAAGGGGCAGAGCCCTGAGTGTGTATGAAGGGGTGGAGCTCCTGAGTGTGTATGAAGAGGCGGAGCCCTGAGTGTGTATGAAGAGGCGGAGCTCTGAGTGTGTATGAAGAGGCAGAGCCCTGAGTGTGTATGAAGAGGCGGAGCTACTGAGTGTGTATAAAGAGCCGGAGCCCTGAGTGTGTATGAAGAGGAGGAGCTCCTGAGTGTCAATGAAGAGGCGGAGCTCCTGAGTGTGTATGAAGAGGCGGAGCTCCTCAGTGTGTATGAAGAGGCGGAGCCCTGAGTGTGTATGAAGAGGCGGAGCCCTGAGTGTGTATGAAGAGGCTGAGCTCCTGAGTGTGTATGAAGAGGCGGAGCCCTGAGTGTGTATGATGAGGCGGAGCCCCTGAGTGTGTATGACGAGGCGGAGCCCCTGAGTGTGTATGACGAGGCGGAGCCCCTGAGTGTGTATGAAGAGGCGGAGCTCTGAGTGTGTATGAAGAGGCGGAGCCCCTGAGTGTGTATGAAGAGGTGGAGCTCCTGAGTTTGTATGAAGAGGTGGAGCCCTGAGTGTGTATGAAGAGGCGGAGCTCCTGAGTGTGTATGAAGAGGTGGAGTCCTGAGTGTGTATGAAGAGGCGGAGCTCCTGAGTGTGTATGAGGAGGCGGAGCTCCTGAGTGTGTATGAAGAGGCGGAGCTCCTGAGTGTATATAAAGAGGCGGAGCTCCTGTGTGTGTATGAAGAGGCGGAGCTCCTGCTGGAACAGCGGTCGGAGGAGGAAGCCGAGTCTAGGAGGGAGACTGACAGAAAGCGCAGCAGACTTGCAGGAGTGAGCGAGGAGGATCCATCGGAGGTGAGGAGAGTGGGAAGGATGTTGGTGACTCTGGTAGATGAAAAGCTGGGAGTCATATTGCTCTGGTGAGTGGGGAAGCACTACTAAGGGGGCGCCCTCACCATCACGTGTGTAAGAGGAGGAAGAAGGCGTGGCTACACTACAGCTGGCACAGTTTGGAGCACCGAGAACTTTCACACCTTATCAACTTTTCATTGATTTGTGGACTTTTTTTTAATACGTTAATTGAAGTAGATGTAAAGTGTAAGCAGTGGACTTGCAGAGAACACTATATTGAGATTTTTTTTTAATAAAACAGCAAACATTATAAGAATAAAGAAGTAGGTGTAAAGTGGAAGCAGTGGATCTGCAGGGAACATCATCCTGAGTACAAAGCTCTTTATGTTATATATGAATTTGCACATGGATCAGTTTCCTTCATTTATAGATAAACCCCATAAGATGAATGAAGTAGGTGTAAAGTGGAAGCAGTAGATCTGCAGAGAATATTATTGGAGCCCCTACACTTTATATATGAATGTCTCCACATATTTTAGTGTATGTGTGATAATTGATGGGCGGCACACACAATAGGACAGCGCTGTGACACATAATGCTCTTCTAGGTGATGAAGGGAAGACTTACCTTTGTTACAGCAGCAGTCCAGTAGAAGTTATTTCTGGAGGTATTTGAGTTGTTACACATAGCGCAGGTTTTTTTCTATTTATATTGGGGACATAATTGCCCAAATCTGGGGATCAGGAGCCATTTCCACCCTTTACTCTCGGCTGGGGTTCTTTGTATCCATATAACAGATGTTCTACATGACTAAATCTCACATCAATTTTACTGCCAAATCAAAGGGGCCAAAATGTCTCCCCCCTCCCCCGAGCAGTAATATATTTCTATCCCCCTTGGTGGGAGTGGAGATGACCCATCTATAAGGATGTACAGAACATACACACACAGCACAAGGCCGTGTTCGTACTACGAGATGTTTCTCAGGGCTGCACTTCCTCTGACCTCCACAAGGTGGTGATCTCACTTATACCATAGAGACAGGAAGTCTCTATGGAAGACAGGAAGTGATGTTTAGTTACAGACAGGAAGTTCTGGGTGAGAGGTGAGTCGGGAGGAAGTAGAGAGAAGACGTTGCTGGAAGAGGCAGCAGAGGAGGTAATAAGATCTTATTTTCTATTTACACCCAGTAACCCCGTCATGTCCGTCCTCTTCCTCCATAGTCACTGTGACGTCTTTTATCTCCAGCAGGTGATGATACACACATATAGGGCCAGATTCACAAAAGAGATACGATGGAGTATCTCAGATACACCATCGTATCTCGGATTTTTTCTGGTCCTATCTATGCACCTGATTCATAGAATCAGTTACGCATAGATAGGGCTGAGATCCGACAGTGTCACACTGTGTTACACTGTCGGATCTTTTTTTTGATTTAAAAATGGCGCCGGGGGCGTTCCCGCTGATTTACACTGAATAATATGTAAATCAGCGAGATACGCGAAATTCACGAACGTACGCGGACCCGACGCTGTGTTCTTACGTCGTTTCCGTAGCGGTTTTCCGTCGTATACTTACCCTTTCTAAAAGCAGGGGTAAGTATTGTTAAGTATGGCCGTCGTTCCCGCGTCGATTTTGAAATTTCCTACGTCGTTTGCGTACGCCGATTCACGAACACGCGCGTCGCAAGTCCCGCTCACGTCGCAACCACTGACGTCCTATTGACGTCAGTGGGAGCAATGCACGCCGGGAAATTCCCCGGACGACGCATGCGTATTAAAATCGGCTCGGGAGCGCGCCTGATTTAAATATGACACTCCCCTAGCCGCGGAATTTGAATTCCGCTGGGGGAGTTAGGATCCGCCGTCGCAAGTTTGGAGGTAAGTGTGTTGTGAATTTGACACTTTCCTCACAAACTTGCGAGGGCGGATCTTAATTCACATAGGTTACACGGATCTAAAGATCCGCTAACCTTTGTGAATCTGGCCCATATAGTGTGGAAATGTGTGTAGCGCCTGGTTACTTCCAAGAATCGGTGCTAGTTTAATATATATAGTTTTATATTTATTGGCAGCGTAATAAACAATACACAAAAAATACAAAAAGAAACAATAATCGATGTTACATAAAAGTGACAATCGTGAGCAAACATGTAACTTGAGTCAGCCCAATGGCTATCGCCCATAGCATAACTCCTGATGCCTTATAAGAAATAATGAACATCATCGGTCGTCCTTAGGAGCAAAAGACGACTCCTGTTTAGAGGGTGTCATTGCTTCCGATCAGGTAACATATGGAAAATTCAATAAATAAAAAAGAGAAGAGGGGAACGACCCAAAGAAGGTCGTGGAAAGGGAAAAAGTGGAAATCAGGGGGAGTTTTCCTCGCTATGCATGCTGAAGGAAGGTATTCGTGAGACAGACGCCATTAATCTGGGTCTTCTTCCAGCATGGTACCCACCTTTATGGTCACCATGTCACAGCGCCCCGGCAAAATGGCCTTCCAGGCCTTGGTGCGCGTGCCACGCGGTGTTCCTGGTTCTGGGACCACGTTGGTCCGAAACGTTTGAGCTGTGGCCTGGCCCCAGTGATCGACTGGGTCCCCAATCTTGAGAAGATCCCAAGCCTTGTTCCTTTGAGAGGAAGCTATTCGGTGGGGTGTCCAGATTGAGGAGAGCCAAGAGAGGCTCGCATTTCAATAGGGTCTCGACCATCCACCGGGGATCAAGGTAACCGGGTACTGAAAGGCTGGATGTCGGTCACCTATCAGTCGGTAACCTAACTGCAAACTACCTGAAAGAGATCCAGGTGTAAAGTCTATTGAGGAGGATTATCTCCGCTATCTCAATTCTAAGGAGGGTCTGTGGCAGAGACTTTTCCCTTAACCCCTTCCATACATGGCATTTTCACCCCCTTCCTGCCCAGACCAATTTTTAGTTTTCAGCGCTGTTGCACTTTGAATGACGAATGCGTGGTCATGCAACACTGTACCCAAACTAAATCTTTATGTCCCACCCCCCCCCCACAAATAGAGCTTTCGTTTGGTGGTATTTGATCATCTCTGCGGTTTTTATTTTTTGCGCTATAAACAAAAGAAGTGTGTACATTTTTTTAAAAAAACACAATATTTTTTACTTTTTTTTTTAATAAATATCACAATTTATTTTTTTTTAAATTTCATTCAGTTTAGGCCCAAACACCCATTCTGATACATATTTTTGGTTAAAAAAATCGCAATAATCGTATATTGATTGGTTTGCGCAAAAGTTATAGCGTCTACAAAATAGGTGATAGATTTATGGCATTTTTATTTTATACATTTTTTTTACTAGTAATGGCAGCGATCTGCGATTTATTTTTTTTATTTATTTTTTTATTATTGTGACCGTGACATTGCGGCGAACACATCGGACACTTTTGACATTTTTGGGACCATTCACATTTATACAGCGATTAGAGCTATAAATATGCCTTGATATCTGTGTAAATGTAACTGGCAGGGAAGGGGGTTAACGCTAGGGGGCAATGAAGGGGTTAAAATGTTCCCTAAAGTGTGTTCTAACTGTAGGGGGGAGGGGACTCACAAGGGGAGGAGACCGATGTGTGTTCCTCTGTACTGGGAACACAGCATTGGTCTCCTCACCTCTGACAGGAGGTGGATCTGTGTGTTTACACACACAGATCCACACTCCTGCCTCTGATCACCGGCAATCACATCCGCCGGGCACGCGCGCCGGGTCACGAGCGGTGCCGCGGGCGCGCGCACGCGTCCTAGATCGCCGGAAACAAAGGACATCATATCACGTCCACCCGGATCGAGGGAGGGTTCCTGCCGGCGTCATTTTACAATGCGCCGGTAAGGAAGGGGTTAAAGGGGTTGTAAAGGAAACATTTCTTTCCCTAAATAGCTTCCTTTACCTTAGTGCAGTCCTCCTTCACTTACCTCATCCTTCCATTTTGCTTTTAAATGTCCTCATTTCTTCTGAGAAATCCTCACTTCCTGTTCTTCTGTCTGTAACTCCACACAGTAATGCCAGGCTTTCTCCCTGGTGTGGAGAAAGCCTCTTGAGGGGGGAGGGGGCGTGCAGGCAAGTCAGGACACTCTCTACTTTGCAGATAGAGAAAGGAGCTGTGTGTTAGTGGGCGTCCTGACACTCCTGCTCACCCCCTCAAGAGGCTTTCTCCACACCAGGGAGAAAGCCTGGCATTACTGTGTGTAGCTACAGACAGAAGAACAGGAAGTGAGGATTTCTCAGAAGAAATAAGGACATTTAAAAGCAAAATGGAAGGATGAGGTAAGTGAAGGAGGACTGCACTAAGGTAAAGGAAGAATGAAATTATAATTAAAGGTCGGGATTAGGGAAGATTTCTGTAAGATTTTACACAGGAATGATCAGCGCCCCTCCAGAGACACTATGATGAGTCTCACAATAGGAGTCTGAAAGGGACGGGAATTTGGGGTAAGAGACTGTGAACCCGGAGGGGGGCGATTTAAAAAAAAAATGTCCAGATTGAAATTAAAAATGATTTTCCAGCTGAATACAATTGCTCCTGCATCTGTTTTATGTATCTTTATAGTGTTTTTATATTTGTATACCTTTCCTTGTTAAAGAAGAGGAGGATGAGGAGTATGGAGTGATGGAGGAATTATCAGAAGGACACAAAGATATGATGGAGCCACCTAATACCAGGAACCCACCAGAGAGATGTCCCCGTCCTCTGTATTCCCGGGATTCTACACAGGAAGGTCACACCATCCCTCACCATCATCAGGTAGATGAGGAACAATCACTGATAGTATCATTAGGATCTGTACATTATCTGCATTGTTACCATTGATGTCATTTTTATTCTATATTCAGAGTGGAAACCTGAGAGATCCTAAAGTTGAGGTTAAAGAAGAGATAAAAGAGGAGGATGATGAGGATGGGGTGATGGAGGAGTCAGAGTCTCTAAAAGAAGACAAAGATCTGTACCAGGACACCATGGTGGAGTCATCCAGCTACAGAGACCCCCCAGAGAGATGTCCCCGTCCTCTGTATTCCCGGGATTCCACACAGGAAGGTCACACCATCCCCCACCATCATCAGGTAGATGAGGAACAATCACTGATAGTATCATTAGGATCTGTACATTATCTGCATTGTTACCATTGATGTCATTTTTATTCTATATTCAGAGTGGAAACCTGAGAGATCCTAAAGTTGAGGTTAAAGAAGAGATAAAAGAGGAGGATGATGAGGATGGGGTGATGGAGGAAGAACACACCTTCCCCCACCATCATCAGGTAGATGAGGAACAATTATTGGTAGTTATGATTTATACACAAACATGTTTTATTATAATGAATGTTTTATTCTATATTCAGAGTGGAAACCTCGGGGATGATAATATTGATATTAAAGAAGAGTATAAAGAGGAGGATGAGGAGTATGGAGTGATGGAGGAGTTATCAGGACACAAGGATATGATGGAGCCACCTAATACCAGGAACCCACCAGAGAGATGTCCCCGTCCTCTGTATTCTCGGGATTCCACACAGGAAAGTCACACCATCCCCCACTGTTACAAGGTCAGTGGGACGGAGCATCTAGAACATGGACTGGTGGAGATGATGTGTGGATTTTGTATGTAAGTTTATATCTTACAGATGATATTCTCTCTCATTCTCTTGGTTTAGAGTGGAGATCCAATCGATATAGAATTTGAGGTGAAATCAGAAGAAGAAGAGACGTATGTGAGGGATGATCAGCAGTCTATGGAGGAGGATGGAATAACGGGGACATTTATAGAGGAGGACACTCCTACAGAGATCAGCACAGGTGGGTCATTAACACTAAATCCATTCCTCCACCCATACTGCTCACTGATTGGTCCAGAGTAGGGCGGGGACTGGGTGATATCAGCCTGTAATCCCCTGGTCACTTTCCTGAGCTGTGTTCCCCGTCCTGTATTCCTGTATTTCTCTTGGATAATCTTCCTTCTCTGTGCTGCAGACACAATTTATGTCTCTAGACTGGATTTATGGAGATTCTGGGGTTCAGCTGGCAGCAAAATGTTCATTTTCACCATAGGGTTTGCTTGACCTAGACACCTGGGGTATGTACCTTGTGTCTTCTGCCCCATGCCCGGGTCTAGTGAGATCTCTGACAGAACAATTCTTCCGGGTTACTTGTTCTGTTGTCTGCTGGCTGTGCCGGGTGGAGGGATATGTCTGTATAGTCTCAGACCCAAGTCACTGAGTGCAGTCTCAGGAGATGGGAGGCAGCGGTGTGGGATCTCTGCAACTTGTCTCCAGTAATCATTTCATCCGCCACTGATTACTGAATACCAATATCATGAGTGCTAACTCCTGCACTATATACTTTATGTTGTACATTACATATTCCTGACCCCTGCACTATATACTCTATGTTGTACATTACGTACTCCTGACCCCTGCACTATATAATCTATGTTGTACATTACATACTCCTGACCCCTGCACTATATACTCTATGTTGTACATTACATACTCCTGACCCTCGTCCTATAATCCCCTCATCACTGTCACTCCTATAAAAGACAGTTCTCGTTGTTTCCTCACTCTCTGACTAAGGTTAATGAATCAAAAGGGAAAAAAGTGCGCTTATCTAGTGCAATATACAGCTGCAAACTCAAAATGTTTATACAAACAAAATTAACATAGAAAAAGGTGGAGTTGCGCTAACTAATGTGTGATAAATGTGTCTTATCCAATCATAAGGGACAGAAATAAATATATAAAAGTCCAATGATGAAAACAATGAAGAAGAAAGTTCATATAAAAAATGTGGTATAACAGATAATGTGATCAGTTCTGTGAAAAATCAAATTCAAAAACAGCTATCCAAAAGGTGAAAGAAAATCTGGATCAGAGGATATACCACGGACATGGATCACAGCTTCCTGGTATTACTGACCCTTACCAGATAGAACAATCCAAATGGATCAAGCCAAGCAAGTAGCCATACACCTGGGCTGCACAGGGAATCAGAATCTTGAAACGATCTTCCCAATGGTCCTCCAGCAGAGTATCCAGGAAAAAACAAATAAACTAAAGTAGTGTGATACTGTATGGAGCACTTGCATATATCATCCCCCAGTGACTGGCAAACGAACAGTGTGACATATACAGACCACCACCACCACAGTACACACTGGTCCTTACCAGAGCCCTGGAAATAACAATCGCAAACAGCATATGTAGTGTGTGCAGCAGATGAAAGCTTTCCACAGAGCGATCCTCAGACAAGCAATCAGGCGATACACGAGCATGTAGAAGAGAACCCACAATAGTGTAACATCGTTTAAACGTTTAATCAGTAAAAAAGTAATGCACTTACAGCATATAAGATAAAAAAATACAGCATAAAAGTTCCGGCCGGTAACAGAACGAGTATCCTCACTAGCGGTGACGTCAGTACGCCTCCTCCCAACGTTTCGTCCAATCAGACTTGTTCACGGGATGTGAGGAGGCGTCCTGCGTCACCGCATTAAATACACAACAGCGGGCGGAGCAAGCAATGGACACATGTCCCGAATGACTAGCCGTCCGCCATCTTGGTTGAGGGAAAACTTAAGGGAAACCAAGAAATAAAAACAAAAGAATCTGGAGATACCACGAGACCTACGGACATGGGGAAAAAAACGTCAAACTAATGACATTTATCCGTATTCAGGCCTCAAATAGACACAGGATCCAGAAGTAACCAAAAAAAATTATTAATTGATATAGTAATGAATCATAAAGCCAGCAAGGTGGAAATAAACCACTAGCCGTAATGAATAAAAGCTTAGGTTATAGATCATCCAACGTACTATTAATCCATATTAGACCACCCATATATGGTCGCATAGGCAATACAGCAGCAAAAATGATTAAAGACAAAAAATTGTCATAATAATTAAAAATGTCACGTTAGTAATCATTAAATAATTATATCACCAAGGCTATAAAATAGAAAAAATTGATTAAAGAATTATTATTAATAAAATAAAATTATAAGAATTATATTATGGATGTGTGCACTAATCATGTATATAGACACCCATATAGTAAAAAAGGTCACCGCTAGTGAGGATACTCGTTCTGTTACCGGCCGGAACTTTTATGCTGTCTTTTATCTTATATGCTGTAAGTGCATTACTTTTTTACTGATTAAACGTTTAAACGATGTTACACTATTGTGAGTTCTCTTCTACATGCTCGTGTATTGCCTGATTGCTTGTCTGAGGATCGCTCTGTAGAAAGCTTTCATCTGCTGCACACACTACATATGCTGTTTGCGATTGTTATTTCCAGGGCTCTGGTAAGGACCAGTGTGTACTGTGGTGGTCTGTATATGTCACACTGTTCGTTTGCCAGTCACTGGGGGATGATATATGCAAGTGCTCCATACAGTATCACACTATTTTAGTTTATTTGTTTTTTCCTGGATACTCTGCTGGAGGACCATTGGGAAGATCGTTTCAAGATTCTGATTCCCTGTGCAGCCCAGGTGTATGGCTACTTGCTTGGCTTGATCCATTTGGATCGTTCTATCTGGTAAGGGTCAGTAATACCAGGAAGTTGTGATCCATGTCCGTGGTTTATCCTCTGATCCAGATTTTCTTTCACCTTTTGGATAGCTGTTTTTGAATTTGATTTTTCACGGAACTGATCACATTATCTGTTATACCACATTTTTTATATGAACTTTCTTCTTCATTGTTTTCATCATTGGACTTTTATATATTTATTTCTGTCCCTTATGATTGGATAAGACACATTTATCACACATTAGTTAGCGCAACTCCACCTTTTTCTAAGGTTAATGAATAAAGAAATGATCTGGTAGGAGATCAGAGGACCCATTTACTAGTTACCTTGAGGGGGGGATTGTAAGATCCTCAGAGACAAAGCTGCCTGATGTGGGCGGAGTCCTGGTTTAGGGGAACCAATCAGCTCATGTCTAGTAATAATCTTTGTATTTCTATTTTAGTAGATGGACCGGAGATGAGGAAACCCTCAGAGGATTGTCTCACTTTGTCTCCAGACTGTAAAGTAGAAGATGAGGACATCACACAGTATAGTCCAGGAGAAAACCCGACTACCTCAAATGTCCATCCGGCACCACACAGTGTAGATGGACCATCGTATTCCTCTTATCCTGAGGAACCTCAGACTGTGCGGGACGGTGCCGGACCATCGTATTCCTCTTGTCCTGAGGAACCTCAGACTGTGCGGGACGGTGCCGGACCATCGTATTCCTCTTATCCTGAGGAACCTCAGACTGTGAGGGAAGGTGCTGGACCATCGTATTCCTCTTATCCTGAGGAACCTCAGACTGTGCGGGACGGTGCCGGACCATCGTATTCCTCTTATCCTGAGGAACCTCAGACTGTGCGGGACGGTGCCGGACCATCATATTCCTCTTATCCCGAGGAACCTCTGACTGTGCGGGACGGTGCCAGACCATCGTATTCCTCTTATCCTGAGGAACCTCAGACTGTGCGGGACGGTGCCAGACCATCGTATTCCTCTTATCCTGAGGGACATCAGACTGTGCGGGGCGAGGCTGTCCTTGCAACAGATGAGAGGTTGTCCTGTCCTGAGTCTGGGAAATGTTTCAGTTCCAAAGGCAGTCTTAATAAGCATAAAAAATCTCACACAGTTGAGAAGCCATATTACTGTCCTGAGTGTGGGAAAAGTTTTTCACAGAAGTCCAATCTTTCCACACATCAGAGATCACACACGGGGGAGAAGCCTTTTTCCTGTCCTGAGTGCGGGAAATGTTTTTCAGAGAAGTCCAATCTTTCCAAACATCAGAGATCTCACACGGGGGAGAAGCCGTATTCCTGTCCTGAGTGCAGGAAATGTTTTTCAGAGAAGTCCCATCTTTCCAGACATCAGAGATCACACATGGGGGAGAAGCCTTTTTCCTGTCCTGAGTGCGGAAAATGTTTTTTAATGAAGTCCCATCTTTCCAGACATCAGAGATCACACACGGGGGAGAAGCTGTATTCCTGTCCTGAGTGCGGGAAATGTTTTTCAGATAAGTCCAGTGTTTCCAAACATCAGAGATCTCATACGGGGGAGAAGCCTTTTTCCTGTCCTGAGTGTGGGAAATGTTTTTCGCAGATGTCCAGTCTTTCCAGACATCAGAGATCTCACACGGGGGAGAAGCCGTATTCCTGTTCTGAGTGCGGAAAATGTTTTTCAGAGAAGTCCAATCTTTCCACACATCAGAGATCTCACATGGGGGAGAAGCCCTTTTCCTGTTCTGAGTGCGGGAAATGTTTTTCAATGAAGGCCAATCTTTACAGACATCAGAGATCTCACACGGGGGAGAAGCCGTATTCCTGTTCTGAGTGCGGAAAATGTTTTTCAGAGAAGTCCAATCTTTCCACACATCAGAGATCTCACACGGGGGAGAAGCCTTTTTCCTGTCCTGAGTGAGGGAAATGTTCCTCACTGAAGTCCTGTCTTCCTGTATATCAGGGGTCCCACACAACCCCTCGAGGTGTATTAGTGAGTGCGGGAAATGTCTTGTATGTGAATGTTGCTGGACATGTGGGGAAGAAGCACACCCTGATATACGGGTGAAACTCGAAAAATTTGAATATGGTGCAAAAGTTCATTTATTTCACTAATGCAACTTAAAAGGCGAGACTAATATATGAGAGAGACTCATTACATGCAAAGCAAGAGGGTTCAAGCCGTGATTTGTCATCATTGTGATGATTGTGGCTTCCAGCTCATGAAAACCCCAAATCCACAATCTCAGAAAATTCCAATATTCCATGCAATCAATAAAACACGGATTGTACAGAGAAGGATATCGCACCTCTGAAAAGTAGAAGCTGCGTATGAATTGTGTGAAAATAGTGCAGCGCTGCGTATCTATAAATCTTATAGAAACAAATAATTATACATTCCATAAAACTATTTATGAAAAAAGAAATAAATGATAAAAAAACAGTTTATAAGGAGGTTTCCAAAGCTGTCACCGCTGTGAAAAATCCGATTTAAATGGATCCAATATTCAGTGCGCACCCCCACCTGCTAAAATGCATGCTCACCTCAAGGGTGAGTATAAAACTCATAGACAGATCACTCCTCGTGTCTGATCACGATCCGTCCACTTTACCAATGGTAGTAATTCCTACAGTCTCCAGACTGCACCTCTGTGTGGGGAATCAATGTATAAATTGTCTCCAAACACCACCTTCCTACATTCACTTATTAATAATCAATTCCACTTCTATATCCCGGGGGGAAGGACATGAAAGAAAAAACACAAGTACCATAGTGCTCTCTGCTTCTGAATTTATTATAAAAAACCCCCCTAAAAAGTTACACAGGAACAAAAATTGTCTCTGGACAGCCGCACTCTGAACAAATTGTCGCCTTTATTAAAAGAAGGACAGCACTACAAGTCACAGCAAAATAAAACCCGACTGCTGACGCGTTTCGCACTGAAACTAGTGCTTAGTCATAGCTAGAGTCCCCTAAAAAGTTACACTTACAAGAAATAACAATAAAAACAGCAAGTATCAAATCACCAGCTCATTCACCGCCGATCTAGACCCACGGCGCTTCGCCTGACATCACAGATAGGGCTCCTCCCTTCTAAACGCGTGTCGGTCTCTCATTGGCCTTCATCAGTAGATGGGTGGGTCAAATGAGGTGAAACCTTATATACCTGCCTGTTGCCTAGGCAACCCTTCAGGCATCACCACAGTCTGTGAGGACACGCCCTCTTCCTGTGACTACAGAGCTCACATTCATAGAGCTGGAGAGCGTGTCACCCGAATCTGCAAACCAGCAGGGCGCTCTCACTCGATCACACCACTGAGCTCCGTAGTAATGTCCCGTTACAATCTAATCTCCACATGAGTGTGCGATGTATCGCCATATACATACAATAAAAAAACAAGTCTAAAATAAAATGAAAAGATGTTCCTATGTATATCTTTATCTACCGGGACAAATTCTATCTTTATTAGGACCTCGTTGTCCATTCATTAAAAATTATTATAGAAAACATAAATATGTATGAATCAATCACATATATGAAAAATCAATTGTACACCGATCCTAAAAAATAATCATAATATATAAAACTACGGCTTGTCCAGGATTTGAACACGGGACCTCTCACACCCCGAGCGAGAATCGTACCCCTAGACCAACGAGCCGAGTTACCCCTCCCACATTTCATGAGCTTATATCACTTTATAAACATATTACAATCAATCATTAATAAAATCTAATGTGAATGTCGATCGGCGGTGAGTGAGCTGGTGATCTGATACTTGCTGTTTTTATTGTAAGTGTAACTTTTTAGGGGGGGCTTTTATAATAAATTCAGAAGCAGAGAGCACTATGGTACTTGTGTTTTTTCTTTCATGTCCTTCCCCCCGGGATATAGAAGTGGAATTGATTATTAACCACTTAAGGACCGGGGCCGGTTTTTCAGACTTGGTGCTTTCAAGACTAAACAGTTTTTTTTGCAAGAAAATGACTTAAAACCCCCCAAATATTATATATATTTTTTTTCTAAGACCCTAGAGAATAAAATTGCGGTCATTGCGATACTTTTTGTCACACCGTATTTGCGCAGCAGTCTTACAAGCGCACTTTTTTTTGGAAAAAAAACTTTCATTTGAATACTAAAATAAGACAACAGTAAAGTTAGCCCAATTTTTTTAATATTGTGAAAGATAATGTTACGCCGAGTAAAATGATACCCAACATGTCACGCTTCAAAATTGCGCCCGCTCGTGGAATGGAGTCAAACTTTTACCCATAAAAATCTCTGTAGGCGACGTTTAAAAAAATCTATAGGTTGCATCTTTTGAGTTACAGAGGAGGTCTAGGACTAGAATTATGTTGGCCATTGATAGCAGGAGAAAAAAAAAAAGGAGTCATTCCCTCTCATTGGCTGAGTACATTTTGTGGTGGAAGATTTCACAGACATTTAGGGATCTATTATAAAACAAATTGTAGAATGAATGTGACACGCGTTCCTCCAATCATGACAAATATTGGATCGTCGGCTCCATCTAGTGGCAAAAATCTGTCACTGTGGTTTTAATACCGACCCTTGACGTAAAACAGAAAATACCACATTTGGCCATTAGATGGCGCTAAGTGATGGCGCTAAGTACCATAGAAATTATCTCCATCTAGTGGCCAAATGTAATTATTTCCAGTGTAAATTAATGGAAACCGTTCGACCAGCACAGCAAATATCCTAATAACATTCATCTTTCCCCCATTTACACAGAAGGAATGTACATGGACTTTCCCCGGGGGAATTGCTATGCACATATTTTATGAATAGACCCCTAAATGTCAGGAGACGTTTATATAAAGATGGGAAGTATGGAGCAGATAAATGAATAGACCTCCTAGCAATGTTATTACCAGGCTGCAACTAGGGGGAGCTCTAATGTGTGAGCACAGCAGAGTGATCCCATCTAGCTCACATTAACCCTTTCACTGTCAGATGTTTTTGCAAATTTTGGGTCTGAAGATTAGATAAAACCCCCAAACATATATTATCTGATAGCAGAGGCCCTGGAGAATAAAATGGTGGTGATTGTTAAGGTGTTCCTCGTACACAAATTTCCCCTTAATATCCGGATTTATTTTCTCCTTTCCCCTCATTTTCTATGGTGTGATCTTTTCTACAATACTTTGTTACAATACACAACGTGTTACATTATTATATTGTATGACTCTGCCTCCACATTCCAGACAAGTCATTTTCCTGACCAATTGCATTTCTACCTTTTTACTATTTCCTGATTCTATGACTGTAATCTGTTTATAAGTAAAATTATAATAAAAAAATGTATTGAAGAAAAAAAAAGTTGTGTGTGTCGGTGGTGTAAGGCTTGCTAGAGTTCCCCCATAATATAAATGCATTGTAAGGCTTTCTAGAGTTCCCCCATAATTTCAATGCTTTGTAAGGCTTGCTAGAGTTCCCCCATAATATCAATGCATTGTAAGGCTTGCTAGAGTTCCCCCATAATATCAATGCATTGTAAGGCTTGCTAGAGTTCCCCCATAATATCAATGCATTGTAAGGCTTGCTAGAGTTCTCCCATAATATCAATGCATTGTAAGGCTTGCTAGAGTTCCCCCATAATATCAATGCTTGTAGAGATGTATCCTTTAACCCAGAATCGTTAGGATTAATTACACAGAAGCTAGAAACAGCCTTGCAATATGTTATTGTGTACGTGCAATAGAACAAGTACATCTTTCATAACAAGATAGGACATGCGTTAGAACAAGTCTTAGCTGGTTACAAGCTCCAGGAATGTTGTATAATTGTGACGTACTGTATTACTTGTATAAACTAATTACCTTTTCTTGTATGTTTTGAATAAGTGCAGTGCCCACGAGGAATAAAATTGTAGTTTTTGATTCACCATATCCCTGCGTGTGTCTTGACTAACCGATGCATCAGAGACTCTCCATACATCCAGAAGTCCTGAAGCCCGGGTCCAGATGAACCACCAACCTCACAGGTGGAATAAGAAGAATTGCTGGTGGTGTTGTCACCTGTCACAGCCATCACACCTGATTTCCCGGCCAATGCACCAGAGAAATGTTGCAGCAAAACAGCTCTTTGAGTTCTGGGAAACCAGGAATGTACTCCGGACATGGACTCCAGGAAAACAAACCTTTTATTTCACCAGGGAAATTACCGAGGACCGACTTCGTGCTTCTGTGATTCCGACCTATCACGTTCTTGCAGCCGGTCTATAATCTCTCGGTCAAATGTTCCCTTTGGCCCATAGCAGGGCCAATCTTTTTCACACAATACATCTAATCTTTTAGGACTGAGTTTCAGTTTGCAACCTTTGCAGAAACCCTTCCTAAAATTTGCAGTCAAACACTGTAAGGGGACAAAACTAATGACTGGTTTCCACCCATTATGTAGCCGACAGACACTAAGACAGACACAGAGGGTTGGATAAGGTTTTGAGATCCAGTGAGGGGTCTGAATTCTCGATACAAATAGGGTTACTAGACAACACTTTCCCCTATCAGCAACTGACGCATTCTCCCGGGTGAGAAATGCACTTACATGGGGGGTCCACACTCACTTCATTGCTGAGCAACGTCTCGTACAGACACAATTCACACCAACCTCTACCACCCAATTGTTACTGACTGAGTTCTGCCCGAGAAGCGCAACCTTCCAATGGGTTTTTCTCAGAGATGATCAGGCTCTCCTTCCCTCAAATATCGTTGAGAGGCCCCACCTGACTGATATCCCAAATCAAAAAGCAGAGATCTCACCTGTTCCTGACGTTGGAGCTCCAATTGTTTGGTTCCCGAGTCCGATTCGAGACAGGGTGGTCCTGGAACAGACCATTGAGATGTAGCGTGGTCTCCCAGACAATTGGTCTGGGGGGGGGCGCCAGAGACAACGCGGCAACTCAAGAGGCTGTCTCCTGTAGGCCAGTCACCGTGGGTCTGGTGGAATGCCACCTGCCACACCTGGTTTCCTGGCCAATGCACCCAGAGAAATGTTGCAGCAAAATGGCTTTTTTAATTCTGGGAAATCAGGAATGGACTCCGGACACAAACTCCAGGAAAACAAACCTTTTATTTCACCAGAAAAATTACTTTGCACCGACTCCTGGGCTCTTATAGGTGTTTACAGCGTATATACACTGCTCAAAAAAATGAAAGGAACATTTTGAAAACACATTAGATCTCAACAGGGAAAAATATGTTGGATATCTATACTGGTATGGATTGGGTAATGTGTTGGGATCTATACTGGTATAGACTGGGTAATGTGTTGGGATCTATACTGGTATGGACTGGGTAATGTGTTAGGATCTATACTGGTATGGACTGGGTAATGTGTTAGGATCTATACTGGTATGGACTGGGTAATGTGTTAGGATCTATACTGGTATGGACTGGGTAATGTGTTAGAATCTATACTGGTATGCAGTGGCGGCTGGTGGCGTCTCTCCTCTACTCGCTTCTGTCAGATGCGAGTGAGGAAATGTTGATAAATGTCACTTCCTGTTTACGCTGTGATCAGCCATGATTGGGCACAGCTGATCACGTGGTAAAGAGCCTCTATCAGAAACTCTTTATCGAGATCAGTGTTGCGGTGTGTCAGACTCACACACAACAATAGCGATTGCCACGCTGCGCGCCCCTATAGGGCACGTGATCGAGGCTTATCCTGCTGGACATCATATGACGCCCAGTCAGGATGACTGAACCACTTCCCGGCCTTCATTTTGCTATAGGCCGGGTAGGAAGTAGTTAAAAAGCCTTCACAGGTCATCAGGTTAAAGGTAACTCTGAATAATGGGCCTAGAGTGCAGTGATCAGGAGTATATCATATACAGAGGTCAGGAGTATATCATATACAGAGGGCAGGAGTATATCATATACAGGGGTCAGGAGGAGAAAAGTCTCTCCTGTACGGTTCTCTCCTTGACATATCGTAGAATGAAGCCGTATTGTTCTTTCAGTGTCATCATCCCGTGTTCTGTCCATTTCCACACCGACACCAACATCTCCTCCACCATCCCGCTGTATTTGTTGTCTCACCATGTTTCCAATGATGGAGATCCAGAGACTGACCGGAGTCTTCTTCTCCATGTCACCAGACCACCTCTTCCTCTACTATTGGGGTGCTGGGCCTTCCTATGACTACTCAGAACCTCTTCTATAGGATTGTGAAGATTTCTATCCTTTTTACTAAGAAGCTGAAGAAGATGTCCATGATGTAGATGAGGGTTACATATAGTATGAGCAGCATCACCCTTCACTCTGTCACCAAGACCTAGTCTGGCAATGCCCAGAATGATACCAATTAGTCTCTGACCAATCTCACGGTTTGGATGGAATTTCTCCTTATATCAGTGGTCAGTGTAGTGGTCCCTTACATTGGTGACCAATGGGAGAAGGACCCTCTTATATGTCATCAGTGGGAAGACTGCCCCCCCTTACAGATCATTGATGTCAGTTGTTACTGAGAGACAGAAATTGTTCATTGCTCAAGGAACCCCTAGAAACCTTTGGAGGAACCCTGGCTGAGAAAGTCTGGACTAGGCAGTAATATATTTCTGTCCCCCTTGCATACCTCCCAACTTTGGAACATGGGAATGAGGGACACCTAGGGATAGAAAACACATGCGGAGTGCACCGCGACAAAAATGTGTGTGGATAAAATGTGCTTAATTATGAGGTGGCTTAAAAAAGCATGGTTAAACAGAGACTAAATGTGATGGCTGCATTGGTTTTCTTTTCCTTTCTTTTTTAGGCTTTCTTCTATTTTCATCTGATGATCCAGCTAGTACATCTGTTGTTTTTCAAAAAAACAAGCTGTCCTGCAGATGTAGCAAGTTAGTGAGTTGAGACAAACTATTTACCACTGACAGGGGTGCTTACAATGATCAGCTTTTATTTAATCTGTGTGCAACACCTTATAAAGTGTTAGTGTATCTAAATCTGCTAGTCCAGCTAACACTCCCCTCCCCCCAGACTGACAATGCTGCCATCCAAAGGTGCCCCCTGTGTTCCTTATTCCAGAGTGTAGGCACTCTAATACAGAAGGTGTGTTGCTGGCCAAATCACCAGGTGACAACAGAGGGGAAAAAAGCCTAAAAAATAAAATTATTGCAGCCACCACATCTAATGATTGGTAACCTGGCCTGCAATATACATTTGGGGGGGGGGGGGGGGGGTTAATACGACTTTAAGTCTACATATGGTATATGGTGTACACAGTCTGCAGTCCTTGTACCCACAAAATACTCCCTCATTTCTGTGCTATGAGTGAGAGGCTCACTGACATAAACCTGCCATGTATACACTCAGATACAGACAAGGACTGGTGTATATTTAGTCCCCCTTCACTTCAGAAGTCCGACCTTTGACATCAGGTGTCCTCCTTCACATTAAAGCACGCCTCTTTTCACACCATGAGTCCCCTCCTTCATTCACATCAGCAGTTCCTCCTTACATCAGGAGTCCCTTCTTCACATTATTGGTCCCCCTTTCATATCAGGAGTTCCTCCGTTCACATGAGGAGTGTCTTCCTTCACAATAGAATCCCCCAAATGGCAGAGTTCCCCTTTCACATCAGGAATCCCCTCTTGTATTAAGTGTACCCCTTTAAATCAGGTGTTCCCCTTTCACATCAGAGTTCCCCTTTCACATCAGGAATCCCCTCTTGTATTAAGAGTCCCCCTTTAAATCAGGTGTTCCCCTTTCACATCAGAGTCCCCCTTTCACATCAGGAATCCCCTCTTGTATTAAGTGTCCCCCTTTAAATCAGGTGTACCCCTTTCACATCAGAGTTCCCCTTTCACATCAGGAATCCCCTCTTGTATTAAGAGTCCCCCATTAAATCAGGTGTTCCCCTTTCACATCAGAGTTCCCCTTTCACATCAGAGTCCCCCTTTTACAGTAGGAGTTCCGCCTTCACATCAGTAGCGGTCCTTTAAATAGGATCCCCTATACTTAACATCAGGATTTCCCCTTTCCATTAGAGACTGGGACAGGGATCCTAAGCTTAGGATGTAGGGAGCTGATAGGGAGGTCCTGCAGGCTGGATTATAATGTTACAGAAAGTGGAGGGAGTTGGGCTGTGGATGGGGAAATATCTAGGGAATGGAGGAGTCTATCAGGAATTAGTGGCAGGAAAGGGGGGAATGCTGGGTCACTGAACCAGAGTGCCTGTGAGAAGGGAGGTCTGATGTGTCGGGACAGGAATGATTTATGACTGAGAAGGGAGAGATCTGTATTCAGATCGGAGATGCTCCTGATGGGAGAGAAAGGAGAATCGGAGGAGCTGGAGAATTAGTGCTGGGGAAGGAAAGCAGAGAACATATGTGGCTGAACCAGGATGGCAGGGAGAGAGATCTGTATTCAGATCGGAGATGCTCCTGATTGCAGAGAAAGGAGAATCGGAGGAGCTGAAGAATTAGTTGTGGGGAAGGAAAGCAGAGAACATATGTGGCTGAACCAGGATGGCAGGGAGGAGAGATCTGTATTCAGATCGGAGATGCTCCTGATTGCAGAGAAAGGAGAATCGGAGGAGCTGGAGAATTAGTTGTGGGGAAGGAAAGCAGAGAACATATGTGGCTGAACCAGGATGGCAGGGAGGAGAGATCTGTATTCAGATCGGAGATGCTCCTGATTGCAGAGAAAGGAGAATCGGAGGAGCTGGAGAATTAGTTGTGGGGAGGAAAGCAGAGAACATATGTGGCCGAACCAGGATGGCAGGGAGGAGAGATCTGTATTCAGATCGGAGATGCTCCTGATTGCAGAGAAAGGAGAATCGGAGGAGCTGGAGAATTAGTTGTGGGGAAGGAAAGCAGAGAACATATGTGGCTGAACCAGGATGGCAGGGAGGAGAGATCTGTATTCAGATCGGAGATGCTCCTGAAGGAGAGAAAGGAGAATCGGAGGAGCTGGAGAATTAGTGCTGGGAAGGAAAGCAGAGAACATATGTGGCTGAACCAGGATGGCAGGAGGAGAGATCTGTATTCAGATCGGAGATGCTCCTGATTGCAGAGAAAGGAGAATCGGAGGAGCTGGAGAATTGGTTGTGGGGAAGGAAAGCAGAGAACATATGTGGCTGAACCAGGATGGCAGGGAGGAGAGATCTGTATTCAGATCGGAGATGCTCCTGAAGGAGAGAAAGGAGAATCGGAGGAGCTGGAGAATTAGTTGTTGGGAAGGAAAGCAGAGAACATATGTGGCTGAACCAGGATGGCAGGGAGGAGAGATCTGTATTCAGATCGGAGATGCTCCTGATGGGAGAGAAAGGAGAATCGGAGGAGCTGGGAGAATCAGTTGTGGGGAAGGAAAGCAGAGAACATATGTGGCCCGAACCAGGATGGCAGGGAGGAGAGATCTGTATTCAGATCGGGAGATGCTCCTGATTGCAGAGAAAGGAGAATCGGAGGAGCTGGAGAATTAGTTGTGGGGAAGGAAAGCAGAGAACATATGTGGCTGAACCAGGATGGCAGGGAGGAGAGATTGTGCAGACCAAAGGATAATGGGGGGGTGGGGGGGGGTGTACCATCCATTCTCCATCTAGAAATAATCATCTTGTCCCCTGCTACTACAAATACTCTCATCCTCAGAAAAATCACCTTTAATACTCTAACCCCCCCCCCCCCCCTAATTGTGTCCTAAGTGTCCCTAGAGCACTCTTCTCTCCTCAGACACACAGACCTCAGATACAGCAGTGTCTTGTCCTTCTTCCTAGGCTCCTCCTCTAGACATGTCAGAGTCTAGGGGGGAAGCTGATTTCTAACCCTTTCTATGGGCAGCTGGGGGGAGAGATGCAGCTGCTGAAGAGGTATGGGAGCATGACTCACAATACACTACTGGCTGTCAGATCGGCACTTTACAGTTTCCTTACCTTTCCATTGCTGGGAGAAGATGGGGGATGGGTAAGCAACCTGTAAAGTTCCGATGTGACCGTGCCAATGCAGGAGTGCTACAGAAGCTACAAGCTGCAAAGGAATGAGAGCTCTCTCCTGCTCGCCTGATTTGACTTTTCACATTCAAGCTGACAGGAGTAGCGATGCCTCTGTCACTACTTCTGTCAGCCTTTGCAGCGGCAGAAACACTCCTCCTGCCCCCCCCCCCCCCCAGATCACATGTTACAGTCACCCTCCTGCTTCCCCCCTTGTCCCTGCTCTGTGCCACCGCCACTGCTGCCTGGAAAATTATGCCTGCAAAAACTATACCCCTTCCACGTACCTGGTTGATGGTTGGCTACGGTCCCTCACACACAGTCACCGACGGCTGCAGCTCTGCCTTTTGCCCTCAACACTTACAGAGGGAGTGAGGCAGACAGGCATCCCCTTCATATCACTCCGCCAGGGACAGGCTGGGGGCCAGAACTTTAAAATGACTGTCAGAAAATGCGTCTCTAGCTGCCTCCACATCTACCTATAAAAAAAGAGTCCTCACTCTGCTACTGCCTCCTGGGGCCCCACTGATGGAAGGATGGGGCCCCAGCAAATGTTTTTTAATGATCAGTCAATCTAGGATTTTCTCACAAGCATTTCTCCTGCCTGTGCTGTGCAGAAGAGTGGCAGTGCAGGCAATGCGGGAAACAGGTCAGCTGAGCGGGACTACGGGACATAAGTCTGAATTCGTGGCTGTCCCACAGAATCCGGGACTGTTGGGAGGTATGACCAAGGTAATGTGTAACAATCCTTGGTAGGGGTGAGAGAAGACCCCATGCCATTCCTCCAAGTCCGTACCTGTGAGAGGTCTCTCTCCCATTCCACCATAATAGAGGGGCTTAGTGAGATCAGCAGATAGTGACTTGTAGATCACAGATATTCCCCCCTCTACTCCATGGTCTGGTCACACCATTGTTCATAGGCCATGATTCTGGGGGGTTCGGGTTTAGTCCCCATAAAGAGTGTAAAAATGGGAGATCTGGAGAAATCAGACTTCTCTGTCAGGGACATATCCAGTCTACTTATACATGTAGCGCTGCCCCCTCAGGAGCCGCTGGATGTTTTGGGATCGGCGTATTAAGTTACCTCTTATCGTTGTCTAGGGTGATTGTAGTGAGTAGAGCAGTAAACAAATGTCCAATCAGTGAGTAAGATTTTCTGAATGCTTTATTTCTCAGCCCAACACCAACACGAGGTAGAGAGAAAGGGTGATGAAATAAGAGAACTTTGCAGTATCAGGCCTGGATATGAAAAGTGCAATCTGCTCTCTGTAGTAGTAGATACCAATTCGTCACCACTCTAGCCAGAGTGGTGAAGTGCCCCCGGAAAAAACTTCTGCCACAAGTCTGGCAGCCAAGTGTCACTTTTGAAGTTGCTGGGAAAACACAGGCCTCTGCCACCGGCCCTGGCTCTAGTGAGGCCTCTGCACAGGCCTAGAACTTGGATGAGCTGAATAGTTGAGCTTTATCTCCAGTAAATTGTGCTTGGGGTCACTGACTGACAGTACTGAGGTTATCTGTCAGTGTTCGGTCACCCAGATCCCTGATGGTTCGTTCAAGCTTCTCAGACAACCTGCCTCTGGGTTCTCCTTGAGCCGATCCCCACCGCACAGCACGTAGCTTGGGATCTCTTCAGTAGAGTTGGGGACCCAGTAAGTCACTGGGGCCCCTGGTAGCATCAGTTGCTCCGCGATGTGCGCACACCTAAGGTGGGTGCCACACCCGGACCAGGACCCGCGAAGAACCAAAGAACCAATGGCGTCTGCCACAGATATTACCCTCCCCCAGCATGCCCGCGAGGGAAAACTCCTCTAATTGGATGCGGGGGAAAAGTGGCTCTGCCAAACCCCTCTAGCACCCAACTGTCGCCCAGGGATGGATCGCATCCCTGGATAGCAGACTGACCACAGGACAGTCAGGAATGACAGCAGCCCAATTTAGCACCATTAGGAATGAGAGCAACTTATCTCTCTGATTCCCCCACTAACTTTAGCGTAGTGCCCATACTGAAAGTAAGGGGGCGCTACATACAAAAGCTCAGAGAGATCGCATTTGAAGACTTGGAAAGTGACCAATCCTATATAACCCTTTGTTCAGCCGCCATGTAAAAGCTTTGATGTCCATCCCTGGAGGAAATTGAGGTTATGAAACAGATGGGCTAATGGGTGACTATCAGAGACCAACTCTGGGTGACCTCTAAGTCCCCCCCATAGGGGTTACTGACTGGAGAGTGAGGAGGAAGAGAGGGACAAGGAGGACCACATTAGGTAGTCCAGAGTTGACCTGGGATCCCCTGTCATTCCATATCCACCCAATCGGGTTCAGTAACTCGGGAATATATGATTGAGATCTGGGCTAGTTGAGCGGCTTGATAGAACCATAATAGGTTTGGTGACCAAGACCACCTTTATCACGAGCGTGAATCAGAACCCTCTTAGACACTCGATGCCTTCCGAACCCCAGATGAGGTCAGGAATGTCGGCCTGAAAATGCTGTAGATGGTGATTAATGATAGGGAAGGGTAGAGAGCGGGAGAAGTAAAGTACATGGGGAGAAAAGTCATCTTATTGGAATGACCCGACCTCACCAGGACAGGTGGAGCTGTGCCCATTGTTGTAGATCTTCTTCTGATTTAGTATATATCGGGGGGGGTTGGCTGTATACAGTTGGTCTATGCTGGTGGCTAGATTCACCCCCAGGTAAGGAATGACTGAATCACTCCAAGTGAAGTCAAAATGATCATTCAAGTTTTTTCGTGATATTTAATTCCTGCCATGTGGACATGTTGGAGTAGAGGCCAGAGAGCGCTCCGTGCTCCAAACTGTGCCAGCTGTAGTGTAGCCACGCCTTCTTCCACCTCTTACACACGTGATGGTGAGGGCGCCCCTTAGTGGTGATCTTTATTGATTTGTGGATTTTTTGTTTTTAGAAAAATTAGTTAATTGAAGTAGATGTAATGTGGAAGCAGTGGACTTGCAGAGAACACTATATTGAGCACAACATATTGTATGATTACATGAATATACACAGATTTTTAGTTTATGTAATATAGCAGCAATATTATAAGATTCAAGAAGTAGGTGTAAAGTGGAAGCAGTGGATCTGCAGAGAACATCATCTTGAGCACAAAGCACTTTATGTTGTATATGAATTTGCAGATGGATCAGTTTACTTCATTTGTTGATAAACACCATAAGATGAATGAAGTAGGTGTAAAGTGGAAGCAGTAGATCTGCAGAGAATATTATTGGGGCCCCTAGCACTTTATATATGAATGTCTCCACATATTTTAGTGTATTTGTGATAATTGATGGGCGGCACACACAATAGGACAGCGCTGTGACACATAATGCTCTTCTAGGTGATAAAGGGAAGACTTACCTTTGTTACAGCAGCAGTACGGTAGAAGTTATTTCTGGAGGTATTTGAGTTGTTACACATAGCGCAGGTTTTTTTCTATTTATATTGGGGACATAATTGCCCAAATCTGGGGATCAGGAGCCATTTCCACCCTTTACTCTCGGCTGGGGTTCTTTGTATCCATATAACAGATGTTCTACATGACTAAATCTCACATCAATTTTACTGCAAAATCAAAGGGGCCAAAATGTCTCTCCCCTCCCCCGAGCAGTAATATATTTCTCTCCCCCTTGGTGGGAGTGGAGATGCCCCATCTATAAGGATATACAGTACATACACACACAGCACAAGGCCGTGTTCACACTACGAGACGTTTCTGCAGTTCCTCTGATCTCCACAAGATGGCAGACAGGAAGTCTCTATGGAAGACAGGAAGTGATGTCAGGTACAGACAGGAAGTTTCGGGTGAGAGGTGAGTCGGGAGGAAGTAGTGAGAAGACGTTGCTGGAAGAAGCAGCAGAGGAGGTAATAAGATCTTATTTTATATTTACACCCAGTAACCCCGTCATGTCCGTCCTCTTCCTTCATAGTCACTGTGATGTCTTTTCACACATATATAGTGTGGAAACCTTCATTAACCCCTTCAGGGGGGGATTAGTTGATGATTCCCTCATCCACACATTGGAGGGGGATGGGGGAATCCTCCCCGCTGCACTATTGTATTCTGACAATGGGGGGCGCTCCTCTGCTCTCAGAATACACAGATCAGTGATGAAGCTATTGGCTGCAGCCACTGATCGAGTGACTTTTATCCGGCAGTGACCACACATGGATGGAAATGTGACCGATCCCTGCTGAACCAGCTGAATTTCCATGTATCTATGGTCACCTGAATTTAGGGCACAAATCCCAGGTCACCATGGTGACTAGAAATGGCGTCCTGGCCCCTGGGCTCTTGTCAGCCCATTCTCACTGTTGGTCTGAATAATGTTTCTGCCTGAAACCCGGACACATTATTCAGACAGGAATGTGGCTCGGAGCGGGGCCAGGCGGGAGGGTGAGGGAGGAGGAGGAACCTGACCTGTGAAGTCAGGGGAGGACTGGGCAGGACAGCGGCATGAGAGGACTCATCTCACTGATCTCCCGCTGCCTATCTTTCTCCTTTCCGTGACCGCATTACTGTCACCATCGGCTCCTGCTTCCCCCCAGAGATGCCTGTGTCCCTGCAGAGCCCTCCGGCAGAACAGAGAGGAAGGAGCGGGACCAAATCTCCAACATGGCGCCGCCTCGGCACTGCCACAAAGATCCCCACAAGGTGCTGAGAAACAAGACTACAGAGTCCTTACCGTAGTAACCAGGACAAGCCTGCAAAGCAGCTAGCTAAGAGACCAGCCAGGGAGGGGCATGCTGCTTTATGTACACAGGATGTCCTCTCCATCCACTCTGCTCTCACACACTTCTGCACCCTACACCCCATGTCCTGCATTCTGCACCCTACACCCCATGTCCTGCATCCTACACCCTACACCCCATGTCCTGCATTCTGCACCCTACACCCCATGTCCTGCATTCTGCACCCTACACCACATGTCCTGCATTCTGCACCCTACACCCCATGTCCTGCATTCTGCACCCTACACCCCATGTCCTGCATTCTGCACCCTACACCACATGTCCTGCATTCTGCACCCTACACCCCATGTCCTGCATTCTGCACCCTACACCCCATGTCCTGCCTTCTGCACCCTACACCCCATGTCCTGCACCCTACACCCCATGTCCTGCATTCTGCACCCTACACCCCATGTCCTGCATTCTGCACCCTACACCCCATGTCCTGCATTCTGCACCCTACACCCCATGTCCTGCATTCTGCACCCTACACCCCATGTCCTGCATTCTGCACCCTACACCACATGTCCTGCATTCTGCACCCTACACCACATGCCCTGCATTCTGCACCCTACATCACATGTCCTGCATTCTGCACCCTACACCACATGTCCTGCATTCTGCACCCTACACCACATGTCCTGCATTCTGCACCCTACACCACATGTCCTGCATTCTGCACCCTACACCCCATGTCCTGCATTCTTCACCCTACACCACATGTCCTGCATTCTTCACCCTACACCACATGTCCTGCATTCTGCACCCTACACCACATGTCCTGCATTTTGCACCCTACACCCCATGTCCTGCATTTTGCACCCTACACCCCATGTCCTGCATTCTGCACCCTACACCCCATGTCCTACATTCTGCACCCTACACCCCATGTCCTGCATTCTGCACCCTACACCCCATGTCCTGCATTCTGCACCCTACACCCCATGTCCTGCATTCTGCACCCTACATCCCATGTCCTGCACACAGCACAACATGTCCTGCATTCTGCACCCTACACCACATGCCCTGCATTCTGCACCCTACACCACATGCCCTGCATTCTGCACTCTACACCCCATGTCCTGCATTCTGCACCCTACACCCCATGTCCTGCATTCTGCACCCTACACCCCATGTCCTGCATTCTGCACCCTACACCCCATGTCCTGCATTCTGCACCCTACACCCCATGTCCTGCATTCTGCACCCTACACCACATGTCCTGCATTCTGCACCCTACACCACATGTCCTGCATTCTGCACCCTACACCCCATGTCCTGCATTCTGCACCCTACACCACATGTCCTGCATTCTGCACCCTACACCCCATGTCCTGCATTCTGCACCCTACACCCCATGTCCTGCATTCTGCACCCTACACCCCATGTCCTGCATTCTGCACCCTACACCACATGTCCTGCATTCTGCACCCTACACCACATGTCCTGCATTCTGCACCCTACACCCCATGTCCTGCATTCTGCACCCTACACCCCATGTCCTGCATCCTACACCCCATGTCCTGCGTCCTGCACCCTACACCACATGTCCTGCATCCTGCACCCCATGTCCTGCATCCTACACCCCATGTCCTGCACCCTACACCCCATGTCCTGCATCCTACACCCCATGTCCTGCATTCTGCACCCTACACCACATGTCCTGCATTCTGCACCCTACACCACATGTCCTGCATTCTGCACCCTACACCACATGTCCTGCATTCTGCACCCTACACCACATGTCCTGCATTCTGCACCCTACATCACACGTCCTGCATTCTGCACCCTACACCCATGCCTTCATTCTGCACCCTACACCCATGTCCTGCATCTGCACCCTACACCCATGCCTGCATTCTGCACCCTACACCACATGTCCTGCATTCTGCACCCTACACCACATGCCCTTCATTCTGCACCCTACACAACATGTCCTGCATTCTGCACCCTACACCACATGCCCTTCATTCTGCACCCTACACCCATGTCCTGCATCCTACACCCCATGTCCTGCATTCTGCACCCTACACCACATGTCCTGCATTCTGCACCCTACACCACATGTCCTGCATTCTGCACCCTACACCACATGTCCTGCATTCTGCACCCTACACCACATGTCCTGCATTCTGCACCCTACATCACATGTCCTGCATTCTGCACCCTACACCCCATGTCCTGCATTCTGCACCCTACACCCCATGTCCTGCATTCTGCACCCTACACCCCATGTCCTGCATTCTTCACCCTACACCCCATGTCCTGCATTCTGCACCCTACACCACATGTCTTGGATTCAAAGCAAATTTGTCAAGCCCCGCCTTAAGTGAATTTATCCCCTCCCCCTCATCTCCTTCATTATGTAAGTCATGCTTGTAAGGTTGCTGGTTCAACTAGACCCGGGTTTTAAGGACAATCTGGATGTATGGAGGCTCCCCAATGCATTGGTAGTGAGAAAACATCCACACGCACACATGGTATGTCCACACTAGCTTTATTTTCTAATGCGTACTTGTTCATAATCAAATCATACAAGAAAGGAACGCCCTTGTCGCAGCCAATCATATCTAAGTTATTCGGTTATACAAGTAATATATAGCAATCTTCTTTGTGCCCTGCAGATATCTCATTTCTACTGCAGCTTATCTAATGTTTATCATTCTTTGTCTAGTACACAATAACAATGGCAATGTTCCTAGATTTTCCTAGAAGCTCAAGGATACATAATCATACAAGCATTAATCACTAAGGGGGAACTCTAACCGCCCTATAATGCATTATTAGTATAGGGGAACTATAGCCTATCAATCATTGATATCTATGGGGGAACTCTAACCGCCTTTCAATGCTGAGATAATCTCCCATTGGCTGAGCAATATTCTCATTTGTCTCTGAGCTCCTTCTTGCTATTCCTCGTCCTGCCTGTTGTTTCCTTGGATTGATTTTCTGTGTAGTGACCCCGGCTTCATCTCTTGGATGCGCTCGTCTGTTGCTTGTCCTGACCTTTATCCTGATTCCTGGATCTCCTCATCATCTCTCCTCCATATCCTCTTACACAGCTTTTCTCCTGCAGTGACTCTGGGGGGTGGAAACTTGGCACCAGCACACAGCAAAATCCATCCTCACCATTAGGAGCTCTGGAGAAAATTGTCTGGTGTGTACACTCCGTTCCTCCGCACGTCACCTGATCACACGAGGGCATTACATTCACAGATTCCTGACAGATTTCTGTATGGTAAAGGTCAAAGTTCACTCTTCAGTTTAGGAGAGGTAGGACACACCCAGGAACAATGATTTGGTTTGCACAGGAGTTTCATAGAGGACCCCTCAAATCACCCCATCCAAATGTACCTCCGTCCAGAGTCTATATGTCCTATGACATCACACTGACCTCACAGCTCCTCCTCCTAATATCCCTCCATCTGGCTTTTTTCTGATGCTCTTAGGATGTGGGCGGACCCTTGGCACCTTCACATGCAAAGTGGGACTGTTGGTCCTGCATTGTATGTAATGACATCAGAATACCTGCAACAAGCTTTTATCCTGCATAGTGTGGGGTCCTGTGTGGGTAAATGATATCTCAGTCTGAAGTGGGGCTTTAATAAAATGGAAATCTGATTGGTGAGGTGAGGAGGATTCTGGGAACATTGATTGATTTTGCTATTTGTGTTCAGATCTAGAGGTTTCCTCCTGTGAAATCTGGAGATCATATGACCATCACATTGCCTCCACCTCCCTCCCTGATTGTATTTCTCTATTCTAAGAAGATTCTAGAAGTCACCAGAGAGATCATCGAGGAGACATGAGCGGTGCCCGGGAATTCTGGGACATTATCCAGTAACAGACAAGGGGTGTGTCTGGATGGTGACTGTATCATTGTGTGTGTCAGGTTCCTATAAGGTGTCAGGATGTCACTGTCTATTTCTCCATGGAGGAGGGGGAGTATTTAGAAGGACACAAGGATCTCTACAAGGACATCATGATAATCAGCCGCCCCTCACATCACCGGTAAGAGGAGACTTTATTGTAAAGGAGAGAGCAGTACGGAGGCTCCACCTAGATCCCCCATCATCTGATAAACACATAGAAACAATGTATTCAGTCAGTGTGTGTGTTTCCTACAGATGGATCCAGTAATGGGAACCCACCAGAGAGATGTCCCCGTCCTCTGTATTCCCGGGATTCCACACAGGAAGGTCACACCATCCCCCACCATCATCAGGTAGATGAGTGACAATTATTGGTAGTTCTGATTTATACACAGCATGTTTGTTACAATTAATGTTTTATTCTATATTCAGAGTGGAAATCTCTGGGATTATAATATTGTTGTTAAAGAAGAGTATAAAGAGGAGGATGAGGAGTATGGAGGGATGGAGGAGTTATCAGAAGGACACAAGGATATGATGGAGCCACCTAATACCAGGAACCCACCAGAGAGATGTCCCCGTCCTCTGTATTCCCGGGATTCCACACAGGAAGGTCACACCATCCCCCACTGTTACAAGGTTGGTGGGATGATGCATCTAGAACATGGACTGGTGGAGATGATGTGTGGAATTTTTTGTGATGTCACAATAATAATTCCTATTGTTTACAGATGATATTCTCAATCATTTTCTTGGTTTAGAGTGGAGATCAAATCGATATAGAATTTGAGGTGAAATCAGAAGAAGAAGAGACGTATGTGAGGGATGATCAGCAGTCTATGGAGGAGGATGGAATAACGGGGACATTTATAGAGGAGGACACTCCTACAGAGATCAGCACAGGTGGGGCATTAATACTGATGAAAAGCAGTGAAAAATTAGCGCAACCCCCAAATTTATATCAATATATAGTGATTAAAAAAACAAAAGTGAACAGAAGTTTGAAAAAAAACTAAAAATCTATATATATAAAACTCAACGTGTGTATGTATGTTCCAGCATCACGTCCAAACGGCTAAAGATATTAACATGAAACTTGGCACACATGTTACTTATATGTCAGCAACAAACATAGGATAGGTGGTTTAACCCTTACCCACCCCCATTTGCCATGGTCGGGGTTTTCCTTTAAAGTCCCATTCAACTCTATGGGAAATACATGTTACTGCATAACTTCCAAACAGCTGTAGATATTTCGATAACACTTGGTCACATGTTACTTATATGTCCACTTAAACTATAGGATAGTTAATTTATCCCTTAACTACCCCCATTTGTGAGGGTCGGGGTTTTTGTTTAAAGTCCCATGCAAATCAATGGGAAATGTATGTTCCCACATAACTTCTGTACGCCTGGAGATATTTCAATAATACCTGGTACACATATTACTTATATACCAAATAAAAATATATGACAGTTAAATTAACCCTTACCTACACCCTTATATAAAAGATGGGTATATTTATATTACTATGATTTTCCTCCCCAAAAGGTTAAGATAGGAAGACCAGGCAACGCCGGGTATTCAGCTAGTAAATTCTAAAATAGAATTGCTAATATCCATCAAGAAATTATAACAATCTCAAGTACTGATAGCCAGAGACAAAAAAGTCCACCAAAACAGATGAAAAATAGCTGGCTTCACAGGTGATATAATTAGATCTTCCAGGGCATACATGTACATCCGCATGCAGAGACACAAGATAATATTCGGGCAAGTTGGCCCCTTACCATAAAAGATGGATCTCTGTTAGGAGATCATACAGGCAAATAGTGCAGATTCCATAGGTCACAGGAGTGCAGGAAAGGTGGATCCGTCCTCTTTAGTTCACAGGAACACTGATGATCAAATCAGCTCCACTCGTTCACAGTTCTCCCAGGGATGGATGGCATAATTAGCAGGTGTAATTAGAGGAAAAAAGAGGCTTCATAGTGCATTACGTTTGATAAAGTTCATAAAAACCTCCTTATTAAAAGTTTCTGCAGTGGACATCAGCGTTAAAAATTCACATAATCCATATGCAAAGCGGTTGGTTAAAAAGAAAGAAACCAATATCTGTCTGAGACATATAATCCTTTCAGCAGTCAGTGAATTACCGATCTGCTGAGTGATGGCTGTGTCTGATACTGGGGCTCCGTCCGACGCGGCGTTTCACCTGATAAGGTTTCAACTGGGAAAGGAGCCAGTTTCAGACACATCACCAGCCACTTATCTTATAGGGGCGACCCCGGAAACACAGGATATCAGCCCGTGTCTCCGTGTAGCAATTGAGGACTACACCTGCTGTTTAAGAAAGGGAAAAACAGCAACTTTGTAAGGAAGTTGTAACATGGTTATAAAACTAAATTCCACAGATGGACTTTTAACCCTTTCATTACAGCAGGTCATAGAAGTAAAAAGTAAATGGAAATTAAAAAAAACACATCCTTTCTCACAGATTAACTGCAAAAAGGACCAGCTGCTAAGGCAATCAGTGTTAGTGGGGATAATAATCCTCTAATAGAAAAAACATTTTTACATAGATCTTGATAAATATGCAAATATACATAGCATTATAATCAAATAAAAATTAAAACTTATAAAGCACAACATATGTATATAACCGCATTCAGTAAATCTCTAAAATGCATAATATTTTGCGTCTGTGGGACATCCCCGGTGGTATACATACCACCAGGAGGGTCCACAGACAAAAAAAAAATCTGGCATACTTCCTCTAAGATCACAGACAGAGAGGAAAGTTCATAAAAACACAAATCAATTACCGTATTTATCGGCATATACCGCGCACTTTTTTGCCCTGAAAATCAGGGCAAAATCGTGAGTGCGCGGTATACGCCGATACCCGCTTTCCTGCGCCGAGTTTTGAATACTGCGCCGACATATACCGAGCGCAGTACACTCGGGTATAGTCGGGCAGTTTCGGCTCCTTCCGCGCTCACGTCCTGGACGTACAGGACGTCAGCGCGGGTAGCCGAGCATTGCCGACAATACACGAGTGTACTTCTCTCTGTATATGTCGGCGCAGTATTCAAACTCGGCGCGGGAAACGAGTGGGGAGGACGCGAGGACGCCGCAGAAGGACACCGGACCCGCCGCAGAAGACACCGGACCCGCCGCAGAAGACACCGGTCCCGCCGCAGAAGACACCGGTCCCGCCGCAGAAGACACCGGTCCCGCCGCAGAAGACACCGGTCCCGCCGCAGAAGACACCGGTCCCGCCGCAGAAGGACGCCGGACCCCCGAAGAGGACACCCGAAGCCGCAGAAAGACGCCGGACCCGACGAGGCCGCCGATGGACGCCGCGCAAGACACCAAAACTGTAAGTACAACAAAAAACTTTTTTCCACAAAATTCAGGGTCACTTTAGGGGTGCGCGGTATACGCTGGAGCGCGCTATACCGCGATAAATACGGTAAGTAAAAATAATTAAAAGATGTGTGTATATCCCATCCAAAGTTGGTAACCAGAAAATGTTAATATCCCCACTGAAGAGGGTATTTTGACACCAAACGTTTAAAGAGACCTCTCTATGTTAGGGCAGAGGGGGGGGGGGGAACCTTGTGGTAGGAGTATGTTCAAAAAATAGGAATTATCCCATCAGAACCTGGGACCAAAACCTTAATATAGGTGTGCAATGTACATCTCAGCTATTATCAATGTAACAATTTATGTCCCACTCTATATTTAACCCATGGGGGTGTAACACATCATGTCAAAAATCCACCGAGTTTCACAACGGGAAATCTGACGCTTCATGTTATCACCCCTCCAGTGAGGGGTATAACGTTCAATGCCTATAACCTTAAGCAAAGCTGGATTATGGTCATGGTATTGTTTGAATGTAGGGAGACACTGTGTTCCTCATATCCTTTACGTATATTACCAACATGTTCCCCTATTCTGATTTTAAGGGCCCGGATGGTTCTCCCAATATATTGTAACCCACGGGCAAATGAGGAGGTAGATCACCCCTATGGTGTCACATGTAATCAAATCTGATAGGTTATATTGTCGGGAAGTGACAGTCGAAGTGAATGTGGATGTTTTTATAGTTTCTGAAGATGCACACACCTTGCATCGTTTGCAAGGATAAAAACCTTTCAGGGACCCAAACATAGTGATTTTAGGAGGGGGATCAACTACACTAGGTGCTAGTATATCCTTTAGATTTTGATTTCTTCTAAAGAGAACCTTAGGACGTTCCGGCAGTTAAGGCCCCAGAATTCTGTCACTTTTAAGTACCTGTCAGTATTTATACAGGACCTTTTTAACCCACCAAAATTTGGATGAGAATGTGGTCAGAAAAGACCATTGAAAATCTGAATTCTTCTCATCCAATTTTTTGGCATTAGAGATTTGATCTATCCATCGCTGCCACATTTTCTATGTTAGAATCCAAGGCATCCGGTTGGTAACCCTTCTCCATAAACCGTTTCTTCAAAGTCGCAGCCTGCAACTTTAAGTCCTCTGCTTTGGAGCAGTTGCATCTTAGACGCTGAAATTGGCTCTTGGGTCATTAACACTAAATACATTCCTCCACCCATACTGCTCACTGATTGATCCAGAGTAGGGCGGGGACTGGGTGATAATCTTCCTTCTCTGTGCTGCAGACACAATTTATGTCTCTAGACTGGATTTATGGAGATTCTGGGGATCAGCAAAAGGTTGATTTTCACCATGGATGTTGCTCTACCTAGACACCTGGGGTATGTGCTTTGGGTCTTCTGCCCCATACCCGGGTCTAGCATGATCTCTGACAGAACAATTCTCCCAGGGGTACTTGCTCTGTTGTCTGCTGGGTGGAGGGATATGTCTGTATAGTCTCAGACCCAAGTCACTGAGTGCAGTCTCAGGAGATGGGAGGCAGCGGTGTGGGATCTCTGCAACTTGTCTCATGTAAACATGTAATCTTGTCCTGACCCTTATACTGTATAATTTATTTTGTACATTACATACTCCTGACCCCTGCACTATATACTCTATGTTGTACATTACATAGTCCTGACTTCTGCTCTCTCCCTCTACCCACTGCTATATATACAAATAGGCCCGGATTCACATACATTGGCGCATATTTATGCCGGCGTAGCGTATCTCATTTACGCTACGCCGACGTAGCGCAGAGAGGCAAGCACCGAATTCACAAAGCACTTGCCTCCCAAACTGCGCTGGGTTCCCTCGGCGTAAGCCGGCGTAGGTGGAAGTGGGCGTGAGCCATGCTAATGAGGCATGACCCCATGCAAATGATGGGCCGGGTGCCATACAAGTACTTAAAATGAACGACGCATGCGCAGTCCCGTGGACGCATCCCAGTGCGCATGCTCAGAATCACGTCGGATCTACTCCCTAAGATACGACGGATCACTGCCTATGGCGTGAACGTAACCTACGCCCAGCCATATTCACGTCCAACATAAACGACGTAAAATACGACTGCTTGAGTTCCCTGGTGCAGATGCTGCTGAGTTACACCTCCTGTATGGGGCATAACTTTACGCCGGACGTATGACTTTACGCGCACTGCGTTGGACGGACGGAGGTACGTTTGTGAATCGGCGTATCTCCCTCATTTGCATATGTGCATAGAAAATCAATGGGAGCGGCAAATGCGCCCAGCGTAAATATGCGCCCATGATATGACGGCGTAGGCAAGTTACGTCGGTCGTAGGAAGCCTATTTTTAGGCGTATCTTAGTATGTGGGTCGGCGCATAGATACGACGGCGCACATTTGTACTTACATCGACGTATCTCAAGATACGTTGGCGCAAGTGCTTTGTGAATCCGGGCCATAATATTTATTCTCTTTTGTTACACCCATTTCCTACCAGCTGGACATTTTATATCTGATGATGTGATTGGAGCACAGACTTTTACATGTTGATAATAATGTGATACAATCCTCAAACTTTGGAACCTTAAAGCGGAGCTCCGCTGTAAAAAAAATATTAAAAGCCAGCAGCTACAAATACTGCAGCTGCTGACTTTTAATATTAGGACACTTACCTGTCCTGGGGTCCAGCGATGTCTGCAGCAGAAGACGAGCAATCGCTCGTCTATCTGCTGCCCCCACGGCCATCCTCGGTGAGGGAATCAGGAAGTGAAGCGCTCCGGCTTCACTTCCTGATTCCCTACGGCACATGCGCAAGTCGCGCAGCACCGTTCTCACTGTTCCCCGTTGTGTTCTGGGAGCCGAGTGTTTCCCAGAACACAATGGGAGGGGGCGGGAATTGGTGTACTCCCCGCAGAGTCCCCACAAAGAGGATTCCTGGAAGTGTGTGCAAATACCTGTCTTTGACAGGTATCTGCACTCCCCTCCCCCTGAAAGGTGTCAAATGTGACACCAGAGGGTGGGAGGGTTCCAAAGATATGTATTTTTTGTTACACCCATTTTCTACCAACTGGACATTGCATATCTGATGATATGATTGAAGCACAGACTTTTACATGTTCGTATAATGTGATAACTTTGGAACCTTTTACTGAAAGTGATAATGAGGGAGGAGTCAATAACCCAATGATGGAGGTCTTCAGGATCAGTCCAGTCTTCATCTTGGTTGTTCTCCCCCCATCCTCACTCTCTGACCCCTGGTGGGGCTCAGCCCTGCTGTTATTCATGACTAAATCATGGACTAAATAACACAGTGCAGGACTTCTTGTGTTGGGAAGATAGCAATGAGTAATAGAGGGGGTGGGGATATTCGTCCTATAATCCCCTCATCACTGTCACTCCTATAAAAGACAGATCTCGTTGTTTCCTCACTCTCTGACTAAGGTCCATGAATAAAGAAATGAACTGGTAGGAGATCAGAGGAGCCATTTACTAGTTACCTTGAGGGGGGAATTGTAAGATCCTCAGAGACAAAGCTGCCTGATGTGGGCGGAGTCTTGGTTTAGGGGAACCAATCAGCTCATGTCTAGTAATAATCTTTGTATTTCTATTTTAGTAGATGGACGGGAGATGAGGAAAACCTCAGAGGATTGTCTCACTTTGTCTCCAGACTGTAAAGTAGAAGATGAGGACATCACACAGTATAGTCCAGGAGAAACCCCGACTACCTCAAATGTCCACCCGGCACCACACAGTGTAGATGGACCATCGTATTCCTCTTATCCTGAGGAACCTCAGACTGTGCGGGACGGTGCCGGACCATCGTATTCCTCTTATCCTGAGGAACCTCAGACTGTGAGGGACGGTCCCGGACCATCGTATTCCTCTTATCCTGAGGAACCTCAGACTGTGCAGGACAGTGGTAAGAGGTTTTCCTGTACTGAGTGTGGGAAATGTTTTTCAGTTAAGTCCAGTCTTTACATACATCAGAGATCTCACACTGGAGAGAAGCCATATCCCTGTTCTGAGTGCGGGAAATGTTTTTCAGATAAGTCCAATCTTTACATACATCTGAGAACTCACACAGGGGAGAAGCCATATTCTTGTCCTCAGTGTGGGAAATGTTTTTCACAGAAGTCCAGTCTTAACATACATCGGAGAACTCACACAGGGGAGAAGCCGTATTCCTGTCCTGAGTGCGGGAAATGTTTTTCAAGGAAATCCGAACTTTCCACACATCAGAGATCTCACACGGGGGAGAAGCCGCATTCCTGTCCTGAATGTGGGAAATGTTTTTCAGATAAATCCAGTTTTTCCATACATCAGAGATCTCACACGGGGGAGAAGCCATATTCCTGTCCTGCGTGCGGGAAATGTTTTTCATATAAGTCAAATCTTTACATACATCGGAGAACTCACACGGGGGAGAAGCCGCATTCCTGTCCTGAATGTGGGAAATGTTTTACACTGAAGTCCAGTCTTTCCAAACATCAGAGATCCCACACGGGGGAAAAGCCATATGCCTGTCCTGAGTGTGGGAAATGTTTTTCACTGAAGTCCAGTCTTTCCAAACATCAGAGATCTCACACGGGGGAAAAGCCATATGCCTGTCCTGAGTGTGGAAAATGTTTTTCACAAAAGTCGCATTTTTACAGACATCAGAGAATCTCACACAGGTGAGAAGCCGTATTCCTGTCCTGAGTGCGGTAAATGGTTTTCAGATAAGTCCAGTCTTTAGACACCAGAGATCTCACACAGGGAAAAATCCACTTTCCTGCCCTGAGTAAGGGAATTGTTCCTCACTGAAGTCCTGTCTTCCTGTACATCAGTAGGGATGAGCTTCAAGTTCGAGTCAAACTCATGTTCGACTCGAACATTGCCAGTTCGGCGAACCGCGAACAATTTGGGGTGTTCGCGGCAAATTCGAAAAGCCACGGAACACCCTGTTAAAGTCTATAGGAAAAATCGAAAGTGCTAATTTTAAAGGCTAATATGCAAGTTATTGTCCTACAAAGTGTTTGGGGACCCGGGTCCTGCCCCAGGGGACATGTATCAATGCAAAAAAAGTTTTAAAAACTGACGTTTTTTCGGGAGGAGTGAATTTAATAATGCTTAAAGTGAAACAATAAAAGTCAAATATTCCTTTAAATTTCCTAGAGGGGTGTCTAGTATGCCTGTGAAATAGCGCATGTTTCCCGTGCTTAGAACTGTCTCTGCACAAAGTGTAATTTCTGAAGGGAAAAAAGTCATTTAAAACTGACTTGCGGCTATAATGAATTATCGGCTCCCGGCAATTCAGAGAAAATTCATTCATAAAATTTTGGAGGTCCCCCAAATTCAATTATCAGGCCCTTCAGGTCTAGTATGAATATTAAGGGGGAACCCCGCCTTCAATTTAAAAAAAATGACGTGGGGTTCCCCCCAAATATCCATTCCAGACCCTTCAGGTCTGGTGTGGATTTTAAGGGGAACTTCACCCCACAAATACACACCAGACCCCTTATCCGAGCACGTAACCTGGCCAGCCGCAGAAAAGAGGGGGGACGAGAGAGCGCCCCCCTCCTGAACCGTACCAGGCCACATGCCCTCAACATGGGGAGGATGTCCCCATATTGATGGGGACAAGGGCCTCATCCCCACAACCCTGGTCGGTGGTTGTGGGGGTCTGCGGGCGGGGGGCTTATCAGAATCTGGAAGATCCTTTTAACAAATGGGACCCCCAATACATTGTACCTCTACCAATTCACTAAGGAAGTGTAAATAATAGTAAAAAAACACACACACCGTGGAAAAAGTCCTTTATTAAAAAAGAAAAAAAAAATCCAGAGGTGGTATTCCACTCTTGATCCCTGCTCCAACGTTGTCGGTATCCAGCGACGGGTGATCTCCTCTCCACGGGGGTCCAGCAATGAGAAGATCCATCCAGATCCGGGATCCAGAGCGCACGCATCGCCGGCCACCTGTCTCCACCGGAGACAGCCCGGCGAATGACACGGCTTGAGCTAGTGACATTTCTTATATAGGTGAGGTGGGGCCACCCGTCACGTGACTCGTCCCCCTCTGACTAAGTCACTGGGGAAGCCCAGGATTTCCCTTGTGTCAGAGCGGGCGGGGTCACGTGACTGGTGGCCCCACCTCACCTATATAAGAGCTGTCAGTGGCTCAAGCCACGCGTCATTCGCTGGGCTGCCTGGTGGAGACAGGCAGCTGGCGATGCTGCGCTCTGGATCCTGGACCTGGATGGATCTTCTCATTGCTGGACCCCCGTGGAGAGGAGATCACCCATCGCAGGACACCGACAACATTGGAGTGGAGACCGAGAGTGGATTACCACCGCTGGATTTTTTTTTCTTTTTTAATAAAGGACTTTTTCCATGTTGTGTGTTTGTGTGTTTTTACTATTATTTACACTTCCTTAGTGAATTGGTAGAGGTACAATGTACCCCATTACCAATTCACATAGGGGTGGGCAGGATCTGGGGGTCCCCTTTGTTAAAGGGGTCTTCCAGGTTCGATAAACCCCCCACCCGCAGAGCCCCACAACCACCGGCCAGGGTTGTGGGGATGAGGCCCTTGTCCCCATCAACATGGAGACATCCTCCCCATGTTGAGGGCATGTGGCCTGGTACGGTTCAGGGGGGGCGCTATCTCGTCCCCCCTCTTTTCTGCGGCTGGCCAGGTTACATGCTCGGATGAGGGGGTCTGGTGTGGATTTTTGGGGGAACTCCACGCCATTTATTTTTTTTATTTTTTTAAATTTGGGGTGGAGTTCCCCTTAAAATCCACACCAGTCCTGAAGGGTCTGGAATGGATATTTGGGGGGAACCCCCACGTCCTTTTTTTTTTTTTTTAAATTGACGGCAGGGTCCCCCCTTAATATTCATACCAGACCTAAAGGGCCTGGTAATTGAATTTGGGGGGACCCCCACGCTTTTTTTTTTTTTTTTTTGATGAATCTTCTCTGAATTGCCGGGAGCCGAGAATTCATCATAGCCGCGAGTGATTTTTAAATTACACTTTGTGCAGAGACAGTTCTAAGCACGGGAAACATGCGCTACCTCACAGGCATACTATATACACCCCCCTAGGTATGAAATCTAAAGGAATATTTCACTTTTTTTGTTTCACGTTAAGCATTGATAAATTCACTGCTCCCGAAAAAAAAATGCATTTTTTAAAACTTATTTTTTTGCATTGATACATGTCCCCTGGGGCAGGACCCGGGTCCCCAAACACTTTTTAGGACAATAACTTGCATATTAGCCTTTGAAATTAGCAGTTTGGATTTCAAACGTTCGAGTCCCATAGACTTTTTAATGGGGTTCTAAAGTTCACACAAACTTTTGGTCTGTTCGCAGGTTCTGGTGCGAACCGAACGGGGGTGTGTTCGGCTCATCCCTACCGTGATGTATGATCAAGAAATGGGGGTTATTTACTAAAGGCAAATCCACTTTGCACTACAAGTGTACTTGGAAGAAAAGTCGCTGTAGATCTGATGGGGACATGCAAGGAAAATAAAAAACAGCATTTTAGCTTGCACATGATTGGATGATAAAATCAGCAGAGCTTCCCCTCATTTTATATCCACCCCTTAGATATAAAGCGACTGCACTTCCAAGTGCACTTGTAGTGCAAAGTGGATTTACCTTTAGTAAATAACCCCCAATATGTTGTACATGATATAGTCCTGACTTCTGCTCCCTCCCCTCTACCCACTGCTACAGTGGGGATCGAAAGTTTGTATTAATGTGCATAACAAAGCCAAGGAAAGATGGAAAAATCTCCAAAAGGCATCAAATTACAGATTAGACATTCTTATAATATGTGAAAAAAAAGTTAGATTTTATTTCCATCATTTACACTTTCAGAATTTACACTAATCAATTCTGAAAATAATCATTAGTTGTAATTAATCTCTTATTTCCCTTCATCAGACATGTCTTCATACTAATACCTGAGATCATACACTTTTAAATGGGTCTTGCCAGACTTGCATATAATCACAGGGCGACTAATCGCTGTGAATGCACTCATTTTAATGCGCCAACGTCCCGCGAAAGTGACAATGGAAATGAATGGACTAATAAATTGGACTTTTGGCGGTACAGGTAGTTAATGTAAAAGATCTATAAATATTTATTTTGTAAAAAATGCATAAATAGAAACTTGTATGCATAAGTTCATGAAACAGTATCAGCATATGATGGGCCAGATTCACAAAGAGATACGACGGTGTATCTACAGATACACCATCGTATCTCTGACTTACACTGGTCCTATCTATGCGCCTGATTCATAGAATCAGATACGCATAGATAGGGCTAAGATCTGACAGTGTTACACTGTGCTACACTGTCGGATCTTTTTTTCCATTTAAAAATGGCGCCGGGGGCGTTCCCGCTGATTTACGATAAATAATATGTAAATCAGCGAGATACGCAAATTCACGAACGTACGCGGACCCGACGCAGTCTTCTTACGACGTTTCCGTAGCGGCTTTCCCGGCGTATACTTACCCCTTCTTTTATCAGGCGCAGCCAATGTTAAGTATAGCCAGCGTTCCCGCGTCGAATTTGAATTTTTTAACGTCGTTTGCGTAAGTCGTTCTCGAATACGGACGGACGTCGTTTACGTAAGCGTCTAAACCACTGACGTCCTAGCGACGTCAGTGGGAGCAATGTACGCCGGGAAATTTCGCGGACGGCGCATGCGCATTTAAATCGGCGCGGGAACGCGCCTGATTTAAATAGTACACTCCCCCTAGACGCGGAATTTGAATTCCTCCAGGGGATTTAGGATCCGCCGCCGCAAGTTTGGAGGTAAGTGGTTTGTGAATTAGCCACTTTCCTCTCAAACTTGCGGGAGCGGATCTTAAATCACGTAGATCGAGCGTAGATATCCGCTGATCTACGTGAATCTGGCCCGATATCAGTGCATCTAACACAAAGTAAGAGATACATTTGTACTTATACAGATACATTCAGGGCATAAAAGCATATAGCGTCAAGAAGGTATAGAACTCTTAGTGTTTGAAGCTGAATCCGATATGCATAATGGTAGATCTTGCATTTACTCTCGACATGTTTCGCGTACAGGACGCTTCATCAGGAGAATAAAGGTCTAATAACGGACATACATAACAAACAGAGAAACATCAAAAAGATGTCAATTAGTCAAACCAGTTTATACATAAAACATATAAAAATCACAAATAAAAGATTAAAAAGCTGTTAACATGTTGCTGCCCATGCAATGAACGGACAAACCCATAAAGTGCATAAAAATCCAGATAAGACACCCAACAAATCAGTAGCCAATCACATACAAGGTACATATAGTGTGATCAGAAACAAGATTAAATGGTAATTAATGCAGGTATAGCCTTATCTACAAAAACACCCATTTTGGGCATCCGAAAAAATCATACACGAGCGTTAAAACAAAAATGAATGATTAATTAATGAACTTACGGATCAATCGAATATCAAAGAGTCGATCCAACCACTGATTGTGTGGTAAAGAGTGTACAACACTTTTAACCTAACCAGCCTCCTGGGCATGCGGTAGGTACTCTAAGAGGACGCAAGAAGAGAAAAGACAATACCTCAGTAACGAGAAAAAAAAAAAACACTGTGACTCACCGTTGTGTCTAAAGGTACAAAGGTCGGACTATGGTACAAACTGTTGGTAAACAGTATATGTAAATGGGCATACAAGCCCTAACCGGGATCCCACTGGCAGACCTTTGACTGAAGTAGACTCCAAATGGCAGATTGCCAATTGGCCAGACAGTAGAGGGAAGGTAACCACCTCAACAGCTACCGACAGAAAAATAAATCTGTCATTAAGTAGAACAATGTCTGCAGAGAAAGCACAAGGAATTAAGGGCCATATTCTCAAAAAATCTCCGCCTGCTTCGCTTAGGGCACTTACACTCCGCTGTCCCAACTTACTGGAGCAGGTGTTGTATTCCCCAACCACTTGCTCCATAAGTTGGGACAGCGGAGTGTAAGTGTCCCGGCGTAGCCTGGCGGATCTCCAAGGGGGCGTCTTCCATTCAAATGAAGCGCGCCCCCGATGCGAAAGAACTGGGCATGCGCCGGGCTGCAAAAAGCCCAGTGCGCATGCTCCAGTTCTCGGCGGAAAACGTCAATGACGCCGACGTGTGCGTCATTGACGTAAAGTCGTATTCAAGAACGACTTACGTAAACGACGTACCCGACGAAAAAACACGACGGGGACCCGACGCCATCCGTAACATGGCCTACGCGAGACTTGCGGAAACTTACTCCTGCTATATGAGGGGTAAGTTTCCGCTTACGCAAACGACGTTAGCGACGGTTACGCGACGCGAACTCGTTCGGGAATCGGCGTAGAAGGATCATTTGCATATGCAAATGACTCCTTCACGTAAATGCCATCTAGCGGCGGCCGGCGTCATTGCATTTAAGATCCGCCAGTGTAAGTGACTTACAGATGGCGGATCTTAAGTGTATCTATGCAAAAATGATTCTGAGAATCAGGAGCATAGATACACTGGCCTAAAAAGGGAGATACGATGGAGTATCCTGAGTTACTCCATCGTAACTTCTCTGAGAATATGGCCCTAAGTTTTTAATCTTCAATTTGTGATTTTTATATGTTTTATGTATAAACTGGTTTGACTAATTGACATATTTTTGATGTTTCTCTGTTTATGTTATGTATGTCCGTTATTAGACCTTTATTCTCCTGATTAAGCGTTCTGTACGCGAAAACATGTCGAGAGTAAATGCAAGATCTACCATTATGCATATCGGATTCAGCTTCAAACCCTAAGGCCCTATACACACGACCGGTTCATCGGTCCACCGCTGAAGTGGCCTGATGGTCTGATGTGTGTACACACCATTAGTTAAAAAAAAACATCGGGTCAGAACGCGGTGACGTAAAACACACGACGCGCTGAAAAAAACGAAGTTCAATGCTTCCAAGCATGCGTCGACTTGATTCTGAGCATGCGCGGGTTTTGAACCGATGCTTTTGTGTACTAACCATCGGTTTGGCCCGATCGGGCAGCGGTCCATCGGTTCGATTTTAAAGCATGTTTTAAAATTTTGGACCGAAGGACAACAGACCGAATGGCCATACACACGGTCGGTTTGGTCCGATGAAACTGAACCTCGGTCCATTCTCATCGGGTTTGTCCGACCGTGTGTACGGGGCCTCAGAGTTCTATACCTTCTTGACGCTATGTGCTTTTATGCCCTGAATGTATCTGTATAAGTACAAATGTATCTCTTACTTTGTGTTAGATGCACTGATATCATATGCTGATACTGTTTCATGAAATTATGTATACAAGTTTCTATTTATGCATTTTGTACAAAATAAATATTTATAGATCTTGTACATTAACTACCTGTACCGCCAAAAGTCCAATTTATTAGTCCATTATTTCCATTGTCGCATACTCATACACTTATCAGTACAGTACACACTGAAGGATAGAACTTCAATAAGACAACACTATTAGACTAACCATTGAATTAAAATGAGAAATACTATGTTTGGACTTTAGATGGCGCTAAGTATAATAGCAATTATCTCCAGCTAGTGGCAAATGTAGTATTTTCTATTTTAAATCAATGGAAATTATTCGACCAGCAAATAGCCAATTAAACTCCATTTTCCCCTCATTCACACAAAAGGAATGTACATGTATTTTCACCCGGAAAATTGCTGTACAATTATTTATGACTAGACCCCTAAATGTCAGGAGAGGTTTATATAAAGATGGGAAGTATGGAGCAGATAAATGAATAGACCTCCTAGCAATGTTATTACCAGGCTGCAGCTAGGGGGAGCTCTAATGATTAGAGTGTGACCACAGCAGAGTGATCCCATCTAGCTCACATTAACCCTTTCACTGCCAGAGCTGGTTTTCCATTATTTTTGCACACATGGTAAAATGCAGATTTTGGGCCTGAAGATTAGATAAAACCCCCAAACATATATTTTCTGAAAGCAGAGGCACTGGAGAATAAAATGGTGGTAATTGTTAAGGTGTTCCTCGTACACAAATATCACCTTCATATCCGGGTTTATTTTCTCCTTTCCCCCATTTTCTATGGTGTGATCTTTTCTACAATACTTTGTTATAATAATGTAACACGTTGTGTATTGTACACAAATTAATAATGACTCCGCCTCCACATTCCAGACACGTCATTTTCCTGACCAATCGGATTTCTTCCTTTACTATTCCCTGATTTTATGACTGCAATCTTGTTATAAGTAACATTATAATAAAACGTTTATTGAATGAAGAAAAATAAAGAGTGTGTGTCGGTGTAATGATGAAAATCTGTGATATGAAACATTTCTCATCGGTGACACTATAAAAGTCTTTACAGGTCATCAGTTTAGAGTTCGGGGTCATTATTCTCACCATCTGCAGAGATCTGCCTTGTTCTGCACTAGGGAAATGCACATCTGTGCAAGACACATAGATAACAATTGTTTTCTATGTCTGGTTCACACCCAAACCCGTGTGTGATGTGCGGGGCGGAGCTGTGTGGGGTTATGCAGCATGTCTGCAGTTTTCCGCACCTAAACTGAAGGAAACTGACAGCGCCGCTCTGCACTCCATGTGAGAGGAGAGTCGTGTGTCCCCACAGATAAGAGAGGACAGCAGGAGGAATCATGGTGGACAGGAGCATGTGATCAGTGTGGTGGGGGAGGGGGGCAATTATAAGAACTGATCTCCTGTGCGTCTCTCCCTGCAGCTGCTGAAACCTGCTTCCGCTATGTGCCTACTTCTTTGATCTTCTAATACTTGCTGCTATAATAAATAAACTAAAAATCTGTGCAAATTCATGTAATCATACAATATTTTTTGCTCAATTTAGTGTTCAGAAAAATCCACAAATCAATGAAAAGTTGATAAGGTGTGAAAGTTCTCGGTGCTCCAAACTGTGCCAGCTGTAGTGTAGCCACGCCTTCTTCCTCCTCTTACACACGTGATGGTGAGGGCGCCCCCTTAGTAGTGCTTCCCCACTCACCAGAGCAATATGACTCCCAGCTTTTCATCTACCAGAGTCACCAACATCCTTCACACTCTCCTCACCTCCGATGGATCCTCCTCGCTCACTCCTGTAAGTCTGCTGCGGTTTCTGTCAGTCTCCCTCCTAGACTCGGCTTCCTCCTCCGACCGCTGTTCCAGCAGGAGCTCCGCCTCTTCATACACACTCAGGGCTCTGTCTCTTCATACACACTCAGGGCTCCGCCTCTTCATACACACTCAGGGCTCCGCCTCTTCATACACACTCAGGAGCTCCGCCTCTTCATACACACTCAGGGCCCCCCCTCTTCATACACACCCAGGACTCCACCTCTTCATACACACTCAGGAGCTCCGCCTCTTCATACACACTCAGGAGCTCCGCCTCTTCATACACACTCAGGAGCTCCGCCTCTTCATACACACTCAGGAGCTCCGCCTCTTCATACACACTCAGGAGCTCCGCCTCTTCATACACACTCAGGAGCTCCGCCTCTTCATACACACTCAGGAGCTCCACCTCTTCATACACACTCAGGGCTCCGCCTCTTCATATACACTCAGGACTCCACCTCTTCATACACACTCAGGACTCCACCTCTTCATACACACTCAGGGCTCCGCCTCTTCATACACACTCAGGAGCTCCGCCTCTTCATACACACTCAGAGCTCTGCCTCTTCATAAACACTCAGGGCTCCGTCTCTTCATACACACTCAGGAGCTCCGCCTCTTCATACACACTTAGGGCTCTGCCTCTTCATACACACTCAGGGCTCCGCCTCTTCATACACACTCAGAGCTCCGCCTCTTCATACACACTCTAAGCTCCACCTCTTCATACACACTCAGGAGATCCGCCTCTTTGTACACACTCAGGGCTCCGCCTCTTCATACACACTCAGGGCTCCGCCTCTTCATACACACTCAGGAGCTCCGCCTCTTCATACACACTCATAGCTCCGCCTCTTCATACACACTCAGGGAGGAGAGAAAGGGGAATCCCACATCCTGTAACACTTTTTATTAAAAGGAAATACTAAAATCTGCACTCACTGAGGTGGGAAGCTGCCACATTTAGCATTGGTAGTCATACTGCAACTGAA
>NW_024404446.1:0-73963 GCF_905171775.1 Rana temporaria
AAGTACTTGCCTCCTAACTTAAGGCGGCGTAGCGTAAATGTGGCCAGCGTAAGCGCGCCTAATTCAAATTAGGCTGAGGAGGCGTGTTTTATGTTAATGGGGGGTGACCTGACGTGGTTGACGTTTTTTACGAACGGCGCATGCGCCGTCCGTGTACATATCCCAGTGTGCATTGCGGCAAAGTACGCCGCAAGGACGTATTGGTTTCGACGTGGACGTAAATTACGTCCAGCCCTATTCACGGACGACTTACGCAAACGACGTAAAATTTTCAAATTTCGACGTGGGAACGACGGCCATACTAACCATTACTAGTCCAGCTACTGATACGCCGGCCTAACTCTTTCTGAATCTAGCTAATAGTATCATTTCACTGAAGTCTCCAAATTTTATGATATTGAAAATTACTATTGAAAGTACTCATTTATTATGTTAAAGCTTATGAGATTTTAGTGATTTGGATTTAAATGTATTTTAAGCCAAAACAGAAAAAGTTAAAAACACACAACTGTATTTGAAACAGCAATTTTCTTGCTATTGTGCTTTAGCTTCACAGAGTTCAGCAAATTATCTGCCCTGTTTATCATTGTAAAATCTACTTTTCATGCACCCATTTGAAGACAGGTTAACAACTAAGACAATTAAGCATTAAAAAAAACAATATAATTAGCTTTGTGATGTTCTGTCTTTGAAAAAGTTTATGAGCATACAACATTTGTGCTCTTTCTAAAGAATCACTGATTAAATTGTCCCTTGCCACTGTTTTGTAAGATGGCTGTGCAATTGCTTTAAGATGTCTATTTTGCTAAAGGTGACACAGTGTCATTAACTAAATTAAAAGCACTGAAGATTAAAGAAGTAAGGCCAAGGCACTCTGGGCCCTACTTCTCCTGTGGGTCAAAGAAATGCACTTTATTCTGCTCTCCTTTGACCCATTTCCAGCTGACAGTGGACTAGTCCGCTGTCGGCTGATGGCACTCAACCAATTCTGACTTTGGAGCAATCCTGACTTTAATGTCAGGCTCCAACCAGATGCCTGACCGGCAGCTGGCTCAGCCTCTCATAGTGCTGCCGAGAGTCTCAGCCAGCCATTTCCTCCCTCACCACAGCTTAGAGCTTCATTGAGCACCAGTGGGGCAGAGCTGAGCGTTGGTGACTGACAATCACCTGGGGCTGCATGAGTGTTTCCAGCACTGGGGAGCTACAGTACATTGAGGGAACCATACAATGCCAACATGTACTGTGACATACTGAAGCAGAGCACGATCCCCTCCCTTCGGAGACTGGGCCACAGGGCAGTATTGCAACATGATAACGACCTCAAACACACCTCCAAGATGACCACTGCCTTGCTAAAGAAGCTGAGGGTAAAAGTGATGGACTGGCCAACAGGGCCGTCTTAATAGCATCATGGGCCCATGGGCAACGTAATGATATGGGCCCCTACAATGATGACAGTGCAGGTAAACAGACATCAAGAAGGTAGCTGGCAGACTGCCTCCCCTGTGTATCTATCACTCTCAGTGCCATCATGGGGCCCCCAATTTCGGGGGAGCGTGGGCTCAAGGACCAGCTGCTTTGGGGGAAAACAGGGGCCCCCCATGCAGCTGGGGCCACTATGCAGTGCCCAGGTATGCCCTTTTATTAAGACAGCCCTGCTGGCCAAGCATATCTCCAGGCTTAAACCCCAATGAGCATCTGTGAGGCATCTTGAATAGAAAGGAAGGTGGAGTAGCGCAAGGTCTCCAACATCCACCAGCTCTTCATGGAGAAGTGAAAGAGGACTCCAGTGGTAACCTGTGAAGCTCTGGTGAACCCGTTGCCCAGGAGGGTTATGGCAGTGCTGGAAAATAATGGTGGCCACACAAAATATTTAGACATTAATGGCTGTGTGTTGACTTATTTTGAGGGGACAGCAAATTTACACTGTTATACAAGCTACACTCACTACTTTACATTGTAGCAAAGTATAATTTCTTCAGTGTTGTCACATGAAAAGATATTATTGTTATTATTATTATACAGGATTTATATAGTGCCAACAGTTTGCCCAGTGCTTTACAACATCCAAGAAGACAATGCAGTTACAATACAATTCACTACAGGAGGGATCAGAGGGCCCTGCTTGTTAGAGCTTTCAATCTAGAAGGGAGGGTCAAGTGGGACAAAGGGTAGTAGCTGTGGGGGATGATCATATGGACAAAATGAAAATATAGTTGTTAGGTGTGGGTAGGATAGGCTTCTCTGAAGAGAAGGGTTTTCAGGGATCGTCTAAAAGCTAATATAGAAGGAGATAGACAGACAGGTTGGGGTAAGGAGTTCCATAGGCTTGGGAAGGCTCTGGAAAAGTCCTGGAGATGAGCATAGGAGGAGGTGATGAGGGAGGGGTCTATAGTTTCTGGCTGCTTGGGGGTCTATTGGTGCTGGCTGCTGGGAGATCTTTTGTTGCTGACAGGAATTTTGTTGAGAGAGGTCTATTGTTGCAAGGGGGAATCTTTTATTGGGGGGAAGGGGATCTATTGTTGCTTCCTGCAGGGTATCAACAAATTCCATAAAAATTACCTAGCACCCCAACGATACTTGGTTCTGTATTCTCTAAAAGGGGTGGTACTGGGAGGTGCAAAGGGGTTGGAACAACGGTACAATACTCGGAGTTAGGTGGAGGTGGAAACAAGTGGTCATTTAGAAGAGTGGAGTACCTGCACCTGAGAAAAAAAGCCCTGAATTTGATCCTATTAACCACTTCAGCCCCGGAAGAATTTACCCCCTTAATGACCAGGCCATGTTTTTGCCTTATGGCACTATGCCGATTTACCTGACAATTGCGCGGCCGTGTGACGTTGAACCTTAACAAAATTGATGTCATTTTTTTCCCACAAATAGAGCTTCTTTAGGTGGTATTTGATCACCTCTGCGGTTTTTATTTTTCATGCTATAAACAAAAAAAGGCTGACAATTTTGAAAAAAAAAAAACAATATATTTTTACTTTCTGCTATAATACATATCCCAAAAATATACAAAAAAACTAATGTATTCATAAGTTTAGGTCATCATGTATTCTTCTACATATTTTTGGTAAAAAAAAATCATATTGAAAATAAACGTATATTGATTGGTTTGTGCAAAAGTTATAGCATCTACAAACTATGGGATAGATTTGTGGACTTTTTTGACGGCGACCTGCGATTTTTAGTGGGACTGCGACTTTGCGGCGGACAAATCTGACCCCAAGTGACACTTTTTTGGGGACCAGTGACATTATTACAGCGATCAGAGCTAAAAAAAATGCACTGATAAATGTATAAATTACACTGGCAGGGAAGGGGTAGGGGCAATCAAGGGGTTAACTGTGTTCCCTGGGTGTGTTCTAACTGTGTGGGAGATGGGCTTACTGGGACAATACAGGGATCGCTGTTCCTGATCACTAAGAACAGCAGATCTCAGGGCTGTCCTCTGTCAGAACAGGGTTCTGTCTTGTTTACATAGGCAGATACCCGTTCTGCCTCTCTGTACTGCGATCGTGGGTGGTCAGAGGACATTGAGTCCGCCGGTGCACTTCTGCGGAGCATGTCTGAGCCTCTAAATGTCCATGTGCATGAAGCCCAAATATCTTGGATGGATTCTAGCAAGGATGTGCTACATGAATCATCTGCTTCAAGGGAAGGAATCTATTGAAGATGGTCATGGCTGGAAATGCTATGGGGTGTTTTTCAAAGTGATTTCTCAACAAAATAAAGCATGGAAACATGGATGGATGGGTAAGATTGCCTTTATATAATACAAATTATTAAACTCAGAGACAGTTAAGTCTGCTTTAACAAAAATTAAATAGAAAAAAAAAAAAAAGAAAAAAGAACATTGAAGTAAACGTGATAAATGCAGTATGCACCTTACAGTTAATCACACAGAGTTCTTTTAGGATCTTTCATTCTTCTTTATTGTTAATGTATTCGGACAAAAGATGAATCTGTCTGTGACATACTATTGAAGCACGAGTATATGACTGTTAATTAACTGCTCCTGTGAACCGTAATTGACACCCCTTGCACAGACCCCTTCTGCTTTATGATTACATCTCCAAAATGGCCTCAATTCAAGGGGTGACTGCTTTTTAAACAAAAATGTAAAGCCTAAATGACTCATTTCAATAGGGAATGAAATGTCATCAAAACTCATTTCTGTCTAAATTAAAACAGGAATAAAGTCCTAGAGAGAGAGCTCTCTGTCATTAAGTGATTAAAAAAAACAAAAATGTTTTCATCAAAAACTATTGCTTGCAAATAGTATAATCTTTTCTATAAAATGTTGTTTCAAATAAGAACAGTTTACTTGTTTAATGTAGAGATGACTGGAAAATCAATTTTTTTTTATATTTATATATATATATATATATATATATATATATATATATATATATATATATATATATATATATATATATATATATACACAGTAGTTGGGCAGTTTATTTGATTAAAAGATTTAGTCAGTAAGCCTGATTTTCTAACAGATATGCATGTATTGGTCATGCATGGACCAAAAAATTACATCCTCAAGGAAATAATTCCGCGTACACACGATCGGAAATTCCGACAACAAATGTTCGATGTGAGCTTTTTGTGTGGGCTCCATCGGACATTTGCTTTTGGAATTTCCGTCAAGAAAAATTTGAGAGCTGGTTCTCAATTTTTCTGACAGCAAAAGTTCTTGTCGGAAATTCCGATCGTTTGTATGAAAATCCGACGCACAAAAATCCTACGCATGCTCGGAATCATAGAACTTAATTTTTCTCGGCTCGTCGCAGTGTTGTACGTCACTGCGTTCTTGACGTTCAGAATTTGCGACAACATTTGTGTGACCATGTGTATGCAAGACAAGTTTGAGCCAAAGTTCCCGCCGAAAAAAATCCACGATTTTGTTGTCAGAATTTCCGATCGTGTGTACTGGGCACTTTCCATATGCACAGGCTATGTATGTGGAATTTACTATATGGGTTTACTATATAGGTTTGCTATAAAATGTATGCTCCAGGCGTTTGAATTAGGGATGAGCTTCGTATTCAAGTCGGACTCACGTTCGTCGAATTACGAACGTTTTGGGCCGTTCGCGCCAAATTCGAGTAGCGTGTCACGCCCCATAATTCACTGCGGCATCGCGGTGCATTGCTGGCTGATGATTGGCCAAGCATGCACTATGACCCGCATGCTTGGCCAATCCCAGCGTGCAAAAAAATGAGAGCCATAATTGGCCAAAGCCAGGGTGGCTTTGGCCAATTATGGCTCAGGGGGTTTAGTACACGCCCCACACTATATAATGCTGCCTGGAAGTCGGCATTGTGTAGTGTGTTGGTGGTTTACAGAGAGAGAGAATGTCATTTTTTGGAGTTAGATAGAGCAGGCAGGCAGGCTAGTCAGTTAGAGTTAGAGTGTGTAGAGGATATATATGCATCCCAGCTGTTGTATACAGTATATATTTATACACTGTATTGAGTTTAGCTGGATCCGCTCTTCCTAATTTACTGACAGGCAGGCAGGTGATTGTGCTAGCTGCAGTATTTTCACGTGGTAATCTAGCTATATAACTTTTGCATAAAAAAATCAATATAAGCTCATTGCGTTTTTTTTTTTACCAAAACTATGTAGAAGAATACACATTGGCCTAAACTGAGGAAAACATATTTTTTTTTAAATTGGGATATTTAGTATAGCAAAAAGTAAAAGATATTGTTTTTTTATTATTATGAAAGACAAATCCACATTGTACTGCAAGTGCACTTGAAGATCTGACAAGGACATGCAAGGAAAATAAAAAACAGCATTTTTGCTTGGACGTGATTGGATGATAAAATCAGCAAGACTTCCCTTGATTTCAGAGATTCCCCTCAGATCTACAGTGACTGCACTTACAACTACACTTTCAAGTGCACTTACAGTGCACTTGTAGTGCAGAGTGGATTTCCCTTTAGTACATGGGTGCCCAACCGCTGGCCTGCGGGCCACATGTGGCCCGCGGCGCCCTCCCAAGTGGCCTGCCAAGTCTTACTCTGAGATGGCGGGTCGGTAAGCCCAGACTGTGGACTCCTGACCCGCCATCTCCGAGCATTAGCACTTTAACAGGGTGTTCCTCGGCTTTTCGAATTTGCCGCGAACACCCCTAATTGTTCGTTGTTCGCCGAACAGGCAATGTTCGAGTCGAACATGAGTTTGACTCGAACTCGAAGCTCATCCCTAGTGGCAACTATAGGAAGCAGATAGGTTAGTGTAGTGGTCAGTGTAGGTATCAGGTAGGTCAGTGTAGAAATCGGGTAGGTAGGTTAGTGTAGTGGTCAGTGTGGGAATCAGGCTGGTCAGTACTATAGTAGGAAGTGAAGAGACTCGGGGAGTGCTAAAAGTCCACAGGTTAGGGGGGCGCAAATCACTTGCCCGGGCGCTGACAAACCATACGCCACTGATGCTCATTGTGGCCCGCGACCGGTTACCAAGTCGATAAAGTGGCCCTCGCTCCTCAAAAGGTTGGGCAGCCCTGCTTTAGTACATCAACCCGCAGAGGTGATCAAATAACACCAAAATAAAGCTCTATCTGGGAAAAAAAAGGACGTCAGTTTTGTTTGGGTACAGCGTTGCACGACCACGCAGTGCCGTATCGCAAATAATGGCCTGGTTATTGAGCAGCCAAATCTTCCAGGGCTGAAGTGGTTAAGCTGTATGTGGTGTTACAGAGCAATACAATTTTCACGGACAGAATCAGTGGCACAGTATTCTGATATCATGTCATTTTAAAGTGGATGTGATTTTTTTTAACTTCTGCATTAAGCTTAGCTTGAATACATCCGCAGACTAATTTTTGTCTGTGATCTTATTTTATTCAACCTGTAATAGGCCTGAATTGACTATTTAAAACCACTTCCGGACCACCCACCGTGGATATACGTTGCTACTTTGACATTAAAAAACTGGGGTCATGGCAGCAGATAGCCATAACCCTGGTATTTTTCTCCACGGCCAGTGATCCTCTTTGACACAAACGTGGTCTCAGCAGCAGATTCGTGGCAAGATCACTTTTATTGGTGGCAGGAGAGGAGCTCCCCCTCGCCGGCCACGTCCCAGTGGTCTCCACCACTTACCGGACCTGTCGGCAGCGGCGGAAACTATCCGATCCCGGGGATGAATGGGCAGGATGTCGAGTGAGGGCAAGATTGCCCCCACTAAACTCTATGGGCCGGATTCAGAGAGACTTACGACGGAGTATCAGTAGATACGCCGTCATAAGTCCGAATGCGCGCCGTCGTACCTTTGCGCGCATTCTTAAAATGAGATACGCCTCACTGTTGCTAAGATACGACCAACGTAAGTTTTCTATGCCGTTGTATCCTATGTGCATATTTACGCTGGCCGCTAGAGGTGGATTTACGCGTCGAATATGTAAATGAGCAAGATACGCCAATTCACGAATGTACGTACGCCCGTCACAGTAAGCTACACCGTTTACGTAAGACATATGCCGGCGTAAAAATAAACCACCAAAAAGATGGCGCAGCCCATGCAAGGTATGGACGACGGAACAGCCGTCATATTTTACGTTGTTTGCGTAAGCGTACGTGAATGGGGCTGGGCGTAGGTTCACATCGAAAGCATTGAGCCGACGTTGTTTCGTAGGGAGTATTTGCAACGTGATTCTGAACATGCGCGCACATGCGCCGTACCAACGGCCCTCATTTACATGGGGTCACGGTTAATTTAAATGTAGCCCGCCCACTACATGCCTTCTTTGAATTGGGCGGGGTTACGCCGGCCCATTTGCGCTACGCCGACGTAACTTACTGGGGGAGGGGTTTGTGAATACTGTACTTGCCTCACTATGTTACGTCATCGTAGTGCAAATGGGATGCGCTACGCCGGCCAAAAGATACGCCATTGTATCTGAATCTGGCCCTATGCCTTTTGAGGACCGAAGCAATGTCAAACTTCTGCCCTTCGGCCTTAAAGGGACATTTTTTCTATTGAAAAAAGGGGCTTTTCTTATTGCTTTGAAATGTAAATGTGAGATCTGACGTCTTTTTGAATTGTTCCATTCTTTATCACAACATCCTATGCATGTTATTATTACTGCCTTTGAAACTTAACTTACAATGTATGTTTTACGTCTTCTTTTTGTCATAACTTAATAAACATCATATTTAAAAAAAAAAAAAAATAATAGACAAAATCAAATATCAAAAATAGTTTTGTATATTTGTTATAGACGCCAAACTGACTGGATTTACTTTACTGTAGCTTTTACCTGTGAGTATGGAGCATGCATCTGGGATCTTGGATGAAAGGATACCCTAAAACAATAGGCATATTGTGGTTGCAAAAAGAAGGACGGCCCTATGCATAACATAGGTTCAATAATCTGAACAAAAGTATTACAAAATGGTTTCCAGGCATCCCTTCCCTGATGAGATTCTGGTGGGTCTATATATCGCTTCCATGTTTTGGATTGCAAAAAAACATTTGAAGACATGTGAAAAGTGATTAGTGATCTTTGATATGCATGAGAAGTAACATGATCAAGGCCTGACAGCTACAGCGCGTACCCTAATTGCCAGGAGGATGTCAATAGACGTCCTCCCCTTTGCGCGCACCCCGCGCGCCCCCTGCATTAATCACCAAGTCACTGAGACTCGGGTGATCACGAATCCGAGTAAGGGGCCAGTCCCGACCCTTTACCATGTGATCAGCTGTCAGCCTATGACAGCTGATCACGTGATCAAAACAAAGCTCGGTAATCAGTTTTTTTTCTCCTCCCGCTGACAGTGTGAGGAGAAAAAAAGCCGATCACTGGCTGCTGAGTGAGGGACATCAGTCCCCAGTGGAAGAGGCAATTCTGCCTCAATGGACACAAGTACCACCTGCCAGTGCCCCCAGTCAGTGCCACCTGCCAGTGCCAATCAGTACCACCTATCAATGCCCATCACTGCCACCTAGCAATGCCCACCAGTGGTGCCAGTCAGTGCCTCATCAGTGCCACCTAGCAGTGCTACCTATCAATGTCACTGATCAGTGCCCATCATTGCCACCCATCAGTGCCCATCACTGCCACCTATCAGTGCCCATCACTGCCACCTATCAGTGCCACCTATCAATGCCACCTATTAGTGCCAATTCTCAGTGCCCAGCAGTGCCACCTATCAATGCCCTTCAGTGCCACCCATCAGTGACACCTCTCAGTGTCACCTATCAGTGCCCACCAGTGCCCACCAGTGCCGCCTATCAATGCCCACCAGTGCCATCTATCGGTGCTCACCGTTGTCGCCTATCGGTGCCCACCAGTGCCACCTTATTGGTGCCCATCAGTGCAGTCCATCGGTGCCCATCAGTGCCTCCTATCGGTACCCATCAGTGTAGCCACATCAGCGTACATCAATGAAGGAGAAAAATGACCCGTTTTGCAAAATGTTATAACAAAATATAAAACAGTTTTTTTTTTTTTTAACAAAAAATAAAAACCTTAAAAAAAAATGACAAAAATTTAATTTGGGTACAGTGTTGCACAGTGTTGCGCAATTGTATTTTCAAAGAGTCAGAGCAATGAAAGCTGAAAATTGGTCTGGGCAGGAGGGGGATTTAAGTGCCCAGTAAGCAAGTGGTTAAGGTGCCCATCTTATAGTTGTTTTAATTTATCGATGCTCCCTGCTGATACCACTGCTTGTGGAAGAGAATTCCACATCCTTACCACTCTGACAGTAAAGAAACTTCTATGCAGTTTAAGGTTTCTCCTTCAGTTTCAGGGAATGGCAGAGTGTGTTTTTAAATTCCCTATCACTGAAATGTTTTTTCCCTATGCGTCACCAATACGGTATTTGAACATTGCTATAATATCCCCTCTCAGGCTCTTTCCCCATAGCTGAGATCCTCCAGTCCCTTTATTAGCTCTGTTGCCCTTCTCTGGACTCTCTCCAGTTCCAGCACATCCTTCTTGGGCATTGGTGACCAGAACTGGACGACATACTCAAGTTGCGGCCAGACCAAAGTCTTGTAGAGTGGGAGAATTATCGTTTTATCTCTGGCGTAAATCCCCTTTTTAATGCATGCCAATAATCTGTTGGCTTTGCCATCTTCTAGAACCCCCAGGTACTTGTCCACCCTAGACTCCCCTAGAGGTTTTTCCCCTAGCAAGTAACTTACGTTTGTATTTTTAGCACCCAAATTCATTCATTCAGGGGTATGTTTCTTTTATAACAATGTTTTCTTTTTAAAGCTTCATGATCAAAAATATAGTAGGCTAACAAATGCATGTATGGTAAGCCCCTAGAAATATGGTTCTTTAATTCAGAAATATAATTGGACCATGAAAGATTTCTGCTCTTTATCTGCCATTCAGCAATCTACTGTTTAAGTTGTCTTGATTATTAACACATCACTGCTGCAATTTGCAAATGTGACAGCTTACCCTCCCATCACAAGTGTTCCTCTTGTCAATAATTCTCATAAAATTCTGCAAAATATTAATGACTCCTTTTAAGTTACTTAATTTTTAATGCATTTACAGGGGCCATTTTTTTTTATCTAATTAATTAGAAGATTGCTTATTCCACCAATATTGTTGGATAAACAGTATCTTAAATAAACATTTCTAAATTTTTATTTTTCAGGCAGTTAATTAAGCTTGGCTCTTCAGGGGTCCTTACATACAACAGATGGTGAGTGTACTATTCTACTTAAAATAAAATGCAAATTTAAAAAAATAACAATACCCTAGTATACTTTCTATTCACTTTGACTAATTTTATGTTTGATCTCTTCAAGGTTAACAGAGTAAATGAGTTTACAATGTGCTTTAAACAAAGTTAGCAAGCACACAAGCTTAGTTTTCTGCAAACCCTTTTAATTATCTGGTTTTCTAAAACTTCCACATAAAATGTAATACCAAATACATAAATGTAAACAACAGGATCACTCCTGCAGGTTTAAAGTGGACCTAGTATATATAGATACCTAGATACAGTATACTTTTTTTTAATGTTAAGTGAATAATAAGTATTATACAGTATGGCCTGGATTCACAAAGCACTTGCGTCGACGTATCTCGAGATACGCCGCGTAAGTGCAAATATGCGCCGTCGTATCTGTGTGCCGTGCCCACAAAACTAGATACGCCTGAAAATAGGCTTAATCCGACGCATGAACGTCTTTGGCATGGGGGAATCGGAGGTGTATCGCATCTTCAGATTCAGCCCTGATGCCATCCTGGAATTAGCCACAGCCCTGCATGATGAAATCACCAACCAGACACAACGCTCACATGCAGTGCAGCCACTGGTCAAGGTACTGGCAACACTGCATTTCCATGCCAGTGGATCATTCCAACGTGCAAGTGGAGTCGTGTCTGGGATGTCACAATCCACCATGAGCAGATGCGTGCACCAGGTTGTCCCCGCAATCCTCACACGCATGTCCCACCACATCATCAAAGCCACCCATGAGCATCTGCGGCAGAAGGCAATGCAGGATTTCTACAGAATTGCCAGGATCCCACGCACTGTGGGGGCCATTGATTGCACACATGTGGTACTGCGCCCCCCCCATGCCACAGAGCACATATACCGCAATCGTAAGCAGTGGAATTCCATCAACGTACAGGTGATAGCAGATGCCCAATGCCTCATATGGCATGTCCGTGCCAAACACCCCAGGGCCAGCCACATATACAGCTACATATACCGTCAAAGCACCATCCCAATAGAATTCGAACAGAACGTGTCCAGGGACAGCTGGCTGGTTGGTAAGTGACATGGGTGTCAGGCATGACTGTCCGACCCCATGATGCAGACATCACGAGGGGTACATGCACGACTAACATCCTCCTGTCTTTTCCCTTCCAGGTGACTCTGCATATGCACTTGGGCCCCATCTCCCGACTCCATACCGGAATCCCCAAACCAGAGGAGAGAGAAGATACAATGCTGCACACATACGCACCCCTGCAGTGGTGGAGCGCACATTTGGCATCCTGAAGTCCCGTTTTCGATGCCTGGATAAGTTGTATTCCCCAAACTTTGTGTGCCAGATCATCGGTGCATGTTTCATGCTGCACAACTACGCCATGAGAAAGGGCCTGGAGATTGACATAGGTGATGACCTGACCCCCGAACCACACAGTCCCCCCCTAACCTATACTACCCCGTCTGCTGAGGGAACAGCAGTCAGGAGTTGCCTCGTGGAACGCATCTTTGCACGTTCAACACATACATTCATCATGGCACAAGGAGAATGCACGCATGCACACCACTGTGATCCCTAGCTCACACACACCACATCCACCTCACATTGGTTTAGTCCAATTCCACCATGCAGGACTTGGAAGCAGCAACGCCACGCCAAGGCCCCAATGGTGTTTCTGTCCATTCATACCACATTCACACGGTCGTGGGCATAACCTCTCCCTGACGAACCAAGGTGACACGCCTTGCTGGCAGGAATGTCACCCACACATTCACACACCAGTCACACTGTAGCCTGCCCGACTGACCGTGTGCAGTGACTACAAAAAAATTAAAAGGGATCATGCCATTTGCCGACATGGCATTCCCTTATCTCCAAAAAAAAAGCTCATAGTCTGAGGAAACAAAAAAAAAGAGCACTCATTTGCCCTGTCGTGGGCCAGGCCTGGTGCCACGGCTCCGGCTCCTCAGTTGTCTGGAGGGAGCCTCGGGTGGGGGGGTGGGGCATTAGGAGGAAGATCATCCCCTGGTCTGTCACTCCTGGCAGATGCTGGCTGCGTGCCCTCCAACGCAAGGGCAATGCGGGTGAGGACAGAGTTTGTCTGCACCTGCATCTGCAGCTGGCGGGTGGTGGTCTGCCGCTGGTGGCACCTGGTCTGCCTTCCCTCTGCCTCAATGGCAGCAGTGTTGGCCTGTACAGCCACTCCTAGGCTCTTCACCTCTGCCACGAGGCCTGCTGCTGTGGCCTGCAGCTCCCCAATGGCCAGGGTATGTCGCTCCAGGCTGGCCTGCACATTAGAGCCCTGGTCACCAGATGGTGAGGGACCCCCTGCCACCATGTGCTGCCGCATGGCCTCCAGGGTCTGGGCTTGGTCACCCATGCAGGTCACCATGGCAACGCAGTTTGCGCTCACATCCTGAAGTCTGTCAGAGATGGAGCTGCTCTGCTCAGCCTGCTGCGTGAGGCACTGCTGCACAGCCAATGTGCATTCAGCCTGGGTCTTGACTGAGGAGGCCAGGCTGTCTGCCACATGGCGCAGGTCACCGGCTAGAGCACCCATGTGGCGTGTCTGCCGGGCCTGCTCCCTCTGCAGCCCTTCTTGTAGGGCTCCGGATACACCCCTGGTCTTCCGTATAGCTTTCCTGGAGGATGCAGAGGCTTGTGCCCGTCTGGACAGGGTAGACCTGGAGGGGGTAGCCCAGGAGGGGGTAGACCTGGATGGGGTAGCCCGGGAGGGGGTTCCCCTGGATGGGGTAGCCCTGGAGGGGGTTCCCCTGATGGGCAGGGAGGTGTCTGAGGGTCCGGGGAAGGTGGAAGCCTCCTCATAATAGAGGCATTCCTCCTGTTGGAGATCCACCGTCTCCTCCACAACAACCTCTAGAGGAGAGGTGTGGGCACTCCCCTCCACCAATATTACTGGGCTTCCCAGGGGGTCAGGCTGAGGCACAGGATGTTCCGGGGATGGCATGGGTCGGACACCGGCAGACACCGGCCCAGCTCCCTCCAGCACATCTGTGGATGACACAAAACATTCACATGTTGGTGGATCCACACACTTGTCACATGTTCCCTTCCACCCCCTCACATGCAACACACCGAATGGGGGATAAAACACACTTACCTGTCCTCAAGTCCTGGTCACTGGAGTCAAAGCCCTCCATGCCCTCCACCTGCTCCTGCTCCAGACAGCTGGCGATGACCTCCTCCTCATCAGTCAACCTCAGAGATGAGGCTGGTCCTCCTCCCGTGCCCCTGACGTGCCTTCTCATACTGGCCAGCTTATCCCGGACCCGATGTCTCATATCATTTATCTTCTTATTGATATCGTCGGGGGTCCTGGACTCATGCCCAAGGGCATTGACCTCCAGGCAGATGTTTTCATAAATCTCCCTCTTACGTGCCCTGCTGGTCCTGGCACTGTGGGCACCATGGAGGTACACATCATATTTGGCTATTTCAGATATCAGTATAGCCCTCTCCTCCATAGAGAAATGTCTCTTCCTCCTCTCCTTAGCAGCTGCCATGGCTCAACAAAAGTACTTTGCTCCAGGGGGGAAACAAGCAAATGGATGTACTTTTGCATTGGACGGGTGCATGGCTGGGCGTATTTATGCGCTCGGCGTAAGCCGGTGGGCCGGCGTATCCCAGGAAGTTGTGCCGGCGTAGTTGTGAGCATGCGCAGAGGGGTGCGGTCATGTGTCCGCGTCACTGTGCATGTGCCGTTCATGATACGCCGGGCGTAAAACATTGCTCCACGCTCAGGCCATCATTTGCATGGGGTCACACCCACTTCCACCTCCGCCGGCTTACGCCTTCGAAATCTAAGCCACGCCGACGCAGCTTGGGAAGTACTGGCTTCCTGAATTCCATGCTTGCCTCTCTGCGATGCGTCGGCGTAGCGCAAAAAAGATACGCTACAGCGGCATAAATATGCGCCAATGTATGTGAATCCGGGCCTATATGTATAACATTTCCAGGTATGTATTACCTTTTACATACTATATTTTAGGTGGAGGGTTGGGGTAGGCTGTAAAACTGCATATTTCTACTGCATCCTGGCTGCCTGTGTAAACAAGCTAAAAGTGTGGGAACTTGAATTTGACTCAAAACACTAGGCATGTGCAAAAGGGAAAAATTTATTTTGTTTTGTTTCAATTCGTTATTTAATTAATTTCGTTAAGTTAGATTCGTTACATGTGTTAAATTGGTTTTCCGAATTCGTTCGTTTTCGACAAATCCGGTCGAATTTGAAAATATATTCTTGGCCAGGTAAAGCTGCTCTCTATTATATATTTCATCTGTGTTTTTAGCTGTTTGCCTGGAGGTCATCTTTAGGCTGTAGACATGTGTGCTTTTCTATTTCTATCTGTTTATGTTAGAGCAACTTACTTGAACAACTATAAAAACAAAATGGTACAAGATGTATTAAACCATTAAAAGTAAAATATGCCATCATGATTAACTGGCAATAACTCCACCCAACTCAATATAAATGTAGGCCTTCTCTAGGGGGATGCACAGTCAGGGGTTTGCACAGGCATGCATTGGAATGGCAACTATCATCTTGATCATCATAAAGTATTCATATTGGATTAAGTTTTACACTTCGGCTCAGCACTTCAGTGGATTCACAAAAGCGAAAATCTACAACAGACTACTGCAGAACACTAAACAATCTACAGGTGACCTGATTCCCCATATAACTTTTTTATCTCTCATGCAGGCTGTCTCTCAATCTCACTCTGTATCATGCACTCCCTACTTTTCCTTCTCACGGTTGCATCCTCTTGCCTTAAATTGTCTCTCCTTCATCCATCTTCTCCACCCCACAGCTTATATATATCACCCTCACTCCTGTCTTCACCTTATTACTGCACGCATCAGCTCCTACTAATTCTGAACCTATATGCCAATAAAACCTCCAGGACTCTGGGACATGTCCCCCCACATAATTTACACTCCCATATCACCTCTCTCACCCTTCTGCTTCTCCTAAGTTCTAGAGATATTTCCCGAAATCCTGGACCACCATCATTTACCTTCGGCACCCCTATCTTTTGATAGCAGCCGCAATCCACACAATCTCATTTCTATTCCTTTTCTGCCTAGAACCAACCTCCCTTTCTCCTGTGCCCTTTGGAATGCTTGCTTTGTTTGTAACAAACTCATCCCTGTCCATGACATTTATCACAAACTCCCTGTACCTACTTGCAATTACGGAGACCTGGCCTCAAGAATCAGACTTTCCTTGTCCTGCTGCCCTCTCCTTTGGTGGCCCCCTGTGCACTCACTCTCCCAAGCCTAGTGGACGGATAGATGGTGGTTTTGGAATCCTCCTTTCCCCTTAAAACACTTTTCAGGTTCTTCATTCAGCCCACTCTCTGTCCCTCTCCTCATTTAAAGCTCACTGGGGGAGATTCACAAAGAGATACGACGGCGTATCTCCTGATACGCCGTTGTATCTCTGAGATCCGACGGTCGGATCTATGCGACTGATTCATAAGAATCAGTTATGCATAGATCTCCCTTAGATCCGACAGGTGTAAGTGACTTACACCGTCGGATCTTAGGCTGCAATATCGCTTTTGTGAATGTCCACCTAACCTTCTGCCCCCTAGACCCTGTTTCTTCTCAAATACTATGGTCACCCTCTGGCTGTATCTACACTCTTTAACTCATATCTTCAACCTTTCCCTCTCTACTGGCATCTTCCCCAACCCTCTAAAACATGTGCTAGTTACTCCTATATCAAAAAAAGCCTCACTGGACCACACCAATCTTAACAACTTATCTAATTTCTTCCTTTTGCCTCCAAACTCCTTGAGCGTTTAGTCTATAACCCTACTGAGCTACCACCTCATTGAAAATAACCTTCTTGATCCCCTTCAGTCTGGATTATGCCCTCAGCACTCCACAGAAACTGCCCTCTTAAAACTCACAAACTACTTACTAACAGCCAAAACCAGGCATCAGTATTCTGTACTCTCATGCCGCGTACACACCATCACTTTATGTGATGAAAAAAAATGACGTTTTTAAAAACGTCACTTTAATTGACCGTGTGTGGGGGAAAACGTCGTTTTATGTCTTCTAAAAAACGACCAAAAAAAATTGAAGCATGCTTCAATTTTATGTGTCGTTTTTCAAAACGTCAACTTTTACTTCACAGAAATTGACCGTGTGTAGTAAAAAACGTCGTTTAAAACGACGTTTTTTCACCCGCGCATGCCCAGAAGCTAGTTATGAAGCGAGCTTCAATGGAAAAAGTGGTGAGAACGTAACCTCGCTTTGCTAGAACATTGTGAGAAAAACGATGGTGTGTAGGCAACTTCGTCTTTGAAAATTGAAGTTTCAAAAACATCATTTTTTACTTCACAGAAAATGTCGTTTTTTTTCATCACATAAAGTGATGGTGTGTACGGGGCATTACTCTTGGACCTTTCTGCTGCCTTTGATACATTCCCCCCCCCCCCCTCCTCCTCAAAAACTCAATTTTCTTGGTCTCCATGGCTGCGCTCTCCATTGGTTCGAATCTTACCTATCTCACTGCACCTTCAGTATCACTTACAACTCCACTTCCTTCTCTCCGACTTCTCTTACCGTTGGGCTCTGTCTTTGGATCTTTACTATTCTCAATCTACATGTCCTCCCTGGGTCAGCTGATAGTCTCCAATGGCTTCCACTACCATTTATATGCTGATGACACCCACATCAATTTCTCTGCTCCTCAGCTCATCCCATCAGTCATGCATCACTGATTTACTAGCAGACATATCAGCCTAGATGTCACACCACTTCATCAAAATGAATCTATCTAAAACCAAGCTCTTAATATTTCCTCCCCCACGTGTCCCTTCCCCTGACTTCTCTGTCAAGATCAATAACACATCTATCAGTCCGCCCCAACATGCCAGGGTGCTAGGGGTAACTTTAGACTCTGCACTGTCCTTTCAGGTCCACATCCAATCCCAGTCCAAATCATTGCGCCTTAGCCTCCACAACATTTATAAAATACATCCCTTTTTTAACTAATGACACCACCAAGCTTCTAATTCACTCCCTGATAATCTCTTGCCTTGACTACTGCAACACCCTCCTCATTGGATTACCTTTACATAGACTATGTCCCCTTCAGTCCATAATGAATGCCGCTGCAAGACTCATCCACCTTACCATTCAGTGTCCTCCACCCCTCTCTGCCAATCCCTCCACTGGCTTTCACTCACCTAACAAATACAATTCAAAGTACTAACAATAATTTGCAAAGTCATCCACAACTCAGCCCCCAGCTACATCACTAATCTAGTTTCAAAATACCAACCAAGCCGTTCTCATTCGGTCCTCCCAAGACCTCCTGCTCTCTAGCTCCCTTGTCATCTCCTCCCATGCTCACCTCCAAGAAAACCCTGAAAACCCTTCTCTTTAAAGAAGGTTATCCTGTTTCTAACGAATAAACTGATTTACTTTCTCCAGCAGCTCACCCCCCACAGCTATTACCTTTTGTATTAATTGACCCTCCCTTTTAGATTGTAAGCTCTAATGAGCAGGGCCCTCTGATTCCTCTTGTGCCAAATTGTAATGTAACTGTAATGTCTGCCTTCATTTTGTTAAGCGCTGCACAAACTGTTGGCGCTATATAAACCCTGTATAATAATAATATTGATGATTAGAAGAGCAACCAGCACATCAGAACTAGAAGTGTGCTCACAAGTCACAAGATGTCCAGCAGTGGGGTTGAACGAAAGCATTTAGAGTGTAATTGTAGTACAGACCTCTTTAATCCTCATCCACTCTCTATGTTTGCAGGCAGGGCAGTCATCAGAAATTGTGGGGCCCCTTATACAGCTTTAGACCTTCCCCCCCAGCCTGACCAACAACATTCCCCAGGGCCTGCCCACTGGCAGTCCCACCAGGCCCGGATTTACTCCCTTTGCCGCCCCAAGGCCGAGTCCTTCAATGCCTCCCCAAGGCCGGGTCCTTCAATGCCACCCCCGCCAAAAAAAAACTGAAAATCCACCAACCCATGCCCATCATTGCCACCTCACCGTGCCCATCATTGCCGCCTCACCATCATTGCAGCCTCACCATCACTGCCGCCTTACTGTTCCCTCATTGCAGCCTCCCTCACCATCATTGCTGCCTTACTGTGCCCTCATTGCAGCCCCCCTCGCCATCATTACAACCCCCCTCACCATCATTGCAGCCTTACTGTGCCCTCATTGCAGCCCCCCTCGCCATCATTACAACCCCCCTCACCATCATTGCTGCCTTACTGTGCCCTCATTGCAGCTCCACTCACCATCATTACAACCCCCCTCACCATCATTGCAGCCTTACTGTGCCAAACAATGTAGCCTCACTAGTCAGTGTGTGCATTACGCACATCAGGCATCTTCTGCTCCTGCTTTGTCATGGAGCCGGGAGCTCACTGTAAAAAGTTTGGGTGCGCTGTGATCAGAACACTGCCTCTATCACACAAGCTGGTCTAGGAGGTGGGCGGGACTTTTATCACAGCGCACCCAAACTTTTCACAGTGAGCTCCGTGACACAGCAGTCTCCCGCTGTGTGTTACAACCGGCGCCGCCCCTGCACCCACTGCTGCCCCGAGGCCTGGCCTTGGTGGCCTTGTCAGGAATCCGGCCCTGAGTCCCACCAAATCTGCCCACTAGCCATCAGACCAAGTCTTTTAGTGCCCCAGCCCCCTCACACCTGTACACTCTCAGCCCCCCTCACACCTGTATGCTCTCAGCCCCCTCACACCTCCCTCACACCTGTATGCTCTCAGTCCCCCTCACACACCCCCACACCTGTACGCTCTCAGACCCCCTCACACCGGTATGCTCTCAGCCTCTTCACACCTGTACGCTCTCAGCCCCGTCACATCCCTCCCACACCTGTACGCTCTCAGCCCCCCTCACACCTGTATGCCCTCAGCCCCCTTACACCTGTATGCTCTCAGCCCCCCTCACACTTGTACGTTCTCAGCCCCCCTCACACCGGTATGCTCTCAGTCCCCCTTACACCCCCCTCATAACTGTATGCTCTCAGTCCCTTCACACCTGTACACTCTCAGCCCCCGTCACATCCCTCTCACACCTGTACACTTTCAGCCCCCCTCACACCCCTTCCCCACACCTGATTGCTCTTAGCCCCCTCACACCTGTATGCTCTCAACCTGTTTTATCAGGAGCAGTGATTTTAATAATGCTTAAAGTGAAACAATAAAAATGTGTAGTACCGCGCATTAGCAAGAATGAAATTTCTAACGGAATTTTTTTATTAAAACTTGCTTGCAGCTGTAATGTATTGCTGGCACCCGGCAATATAGATGAAAAATCAAGAAGAAAATCGGCATTGGGTCCCCACCTCAGTCCATACTAGGCCCTTTGGGTCTGCTATGGATTTTAAGGAGAACATGATGGGGGGGGAGCGAGTGAGACAACCAATGCAAGGGATTTTGTGAATCAACATGGGGACAAGGTACTTTGGGAGGGACCCCAAAGCACCCTTCCCATGTTCAGGGCAAGCGGCCTGGTATGGTTCAGGAGGGGGGTGCTCGCCCCCCAATTTCCTGGATTTTGGGGTGGACCCCACGCCCTGTTTTTTCTACATTTTGAGATGGAGTTCCCCTTAAAATCCATGCTAGACTCAAAGAGCATGGTATGGATTTTGAAGGGGATGCCACGCTGTTTTTATTCTTAATTTTGGCATAAAATTCCCCTTAAAATCTATACTAGACCCAAAGGACCTAGTGTGGATTTTGGGGTGAGGGTTGTGGGGAAGAGAGCATGTGGCCTGGTACAGTTCAGTAGGGGACGCGCTCTCTCACCCCCCTTTTCCTGCAGCTTGCCAGGTTGCATGCTCGGATAAGGGTCTAATATAGATTTTGTGGGGGACCCCTTGCCCTTTATTTTATTTTGGCACTATGCTTTTTTCAATGATTTGTTATGTATATTGCTGGGATCTGACAATAAATTAAAGCTGCGAGCAGTTTTAAATAAAAACATTTCCTTTAGAAATGTAATTTTGCTGCTCTCATTCATTACACTATGTACGGCCACTATGTAAGAAGCCTTACATAGTGTGAGGCGTGGACTTAGAGCCACCCTGCCTTTAGCCAATCATGGTTCTCACAGCAGTGTGCGCTGTGATTGGACAAAGCATGCAGGTCAAGTGCATGCTTTGGCCAATCAGCAGCCGTCAATGCACTGCAATATCACAGTGCATTACACACACACACAGGCATGTACACATGCTCGCACACACAGGCATGTACACACACACACACATGCATCTACACGCACACACACACACACAGGCTTGTACACACACACACATTTACACACACACAGCCACTCCCCCCCCCCCCACACTTGTACAATAGCCCTTTGTTGCAAGGTGGTCCTCCTAATCTCAGCTCCACATGTGGCTAAGATAGAGATAGGAGCTGCAGCCCAGGATACAGTACACTAGTACAGGCAGCTCACATGAAGGGTGCACATGCAGGAAATGGCCTGAGGTGGCAGCAAAGAGCCTGATGTGAGCTTAATAAAAGAGCAGCAGCTGCCGACTCACACACATACAGAAGCATTCACCGAGCTTCTCTGCACCCGCCCCTGCCTTCCCCCATCCCTGCCAGTTGGCCGGACCTGTCCAGATGCTTGGGCCCCTTACAAGTGTATGGGCTATACCCATCTGTTTGAAGGTGCTGGAGTAGCAGATCCAAATAAAATACCAGAAAGGAAGTTTAAGAAGCGGGGTTGAAGAAGAAGGTGTCAAGAAAGCTTTTTCTTCCTCCAAATATTCTTCCCTTGCTTTATTGTAGAGAGCGATGTCCCTCCCTGCAAAAAGTGTTGGTTCCGTTTGTTTCTCAGTTCAGATCATTCTATGCAGTTGATTTCATATGCTATATAACTGGCCAGTAATTTTTTTACACATCTGTTTTTATAAACCAATTTCCTTCTTGTCTATCTTTCCCAAACACTGTAGAAATTGGATCCTGGTAGGAATGGATGGTGATGGGCTGGTGAGCAGAAAGATAAAATAAGCCTGGATAAAGATGGAAGATTTCGGCACAAAAATATCAGGCAGGGAGATCTATGTCCATTCCTAAAATGAGTCGTGTGGGTGCCGACTCCTCTGGTATCCTTACTTAATGGTGACAGTGGCTTAGTAACATGATACTTGATCACAGGGTGATTGGAAAACGGGTAAAGCTTCTTCTTCATAACAAAAGCCTGTAGGCACTAGGAGTTTTTATTATCTCTCAGAAACACATTAATCACTACAGGAAATCTTTAATATCAGGAGCACAATATATTATTGGCCTGTTTATAGCCACCTTAACTCTCGAACTTGACATATATCTAAACACCTGTTCCAGTACCTAGCAGTAATAAATGAAGTAAGTCTTACCATCTCCATAGTACAAAAGGTATCCACTATAAAGAATGAATTCTGAAAAGCCTTATGGTATGGAATTTGGGGGGACTCCCGCACTTTTTTTTTTTGGAAAAAATGAGAAGAGGGGGGAAAAAAGGGGGTAACCAAAAGGACCCCGGGGCTTTTGAACGGTGCAAATAGATAATCAGACAGAATTTGATTATAAAATTAGAAAATATAATTTATTACACAAATAATTAGTATGCCATAAATACGATAAATTTGAAATACATCTCGATTAAATACGTGATATCAAGACGAAGCATTGTTTAAGTCAGCTCTACATGTTTCACTCCGACAAGTTTCTTCAGGAGCTTTCAGACATACAATGCTAAATATCAGAAGAAAAAACAACAAGACATATAATTAAATGACTGTTGAAAACAATCATTTATATATCAATACATTTTGGTAAATAATGTCAAAAAAGGGAAAAGAAAAATATTGATCATGAATACATCAGTTATTGTAGATAATGCATGCTCAAGGATCTCAACTACATATAAACAGGGGCCAAAAATAAAAACAATAATATTTACTTACCAAAAAGGTAAAACAGCAAAAGACAGCAGACCATACAGGAAGGAACCAGAGTCCTCAGGGAAAACAGAATAGTTCAGGAGAACCACAGCAGGATTTTAAGCCATTAATAGAATTAATCTGAAAAATCAGGAAAGCACATGTGGAAACACATATGCAAACTGCTCTCAGTTGTATTATGCAACAGTGGGTAAAGAGAATATACACTCCAAAAACTTGTTATAATGAACAATATATGTAATATATATACCTGTCAATAGTAAGCAAAAATGCCTATTGTCAGTAGAGACAGTCTAATGTTTGCCATAGATGTGGATTGAAAGAGGATAAAGGGGAAGGAAGACACTCTCACAGCCCCTCAAATAACCTGATCAAAAAGCGGCATCCGCTCTGTTAAGAAAAAAGGGAAGAAATAAAAAAGTATATTATAAATAAATAGGGATAGTTCAGTGCCAAAAGATGCACAGAACAAACAAATCCCTAATGCTCACAGTGTGTAAGAACAAAGCCAAAAAGCTTGTAAGGTAAATACCTGATTAGGACAAAGTCCAAAGATGAAAAGGCAGAGCCACCTAGATAGCTGTGCATACAGCAGCCTTTCCTTGCATTAATTAGGTCTGGTCTCAGCTGGAGCGCCTAACACAGCGCTTGGGCTTTAAATCTGCCACCACGGCGATGATTGACCAATCAAAGCGCCGCGGTGCAGACACGTGACCTGGGCGTCAGCAGAAGGAAAACAATCCACCCAGCTGACAAGCTCAGCTGATCCCAATGTAGCCAAAAGTAATGACAGCACACATGAGACCAAGGAAAAGGTCTCTGTGGGCGGTCCAAAAACGATTGGCGCCATTTTGGAGGCTGGAAAGGTTTCCAGTACAAAATAGCTGGAAGGCAAATGGAATAGACAGCGCAGAAGCGCTGAAAAAACACACAAAACCCAAGCTGGGAATGGGTGTGCTGGCGTAATTGGTCTAAAAGAAAGGGACCTAAGGGGAAACAATAATGAAAGGGGAGTGATAAACCCTCTTAACCCCTGCAGCTCCCTACGTGTCCGTATGGCTCTCCTGAATCCATCCTGCGCCCAGAGGCATGAGGGAAAAACATTCCTTGGTGTGCCGTCATTATGAATAGAAGTAATACAATGAAAATAAAAATAAATATAAATAATAAAACAGTATGATATATTGTTACTACTTGAAAGTAGAAAAAGCAAGTTGTTTTGACATATAGTGTTCTTAATTAATATTTGTAAATAGCATTTTTTTTATTTTGTGTCGGAGTTCCCCTTAATATCCATACCAGATCTGAAGGGCCTGATATGGAATTTGGGGGGACTCCCGCACTTTTTTTTTTGGAAAAAATGAGAAGAGGGGGGAAAAAAGGGGGTAACCAAAAGGACCCCGGGGCTTTTGAACGGTGCAAATAGATAATCAGACAGAATTTGATTATAAAATTAGAAAATATAATTTATTACACAAATAATTAGTATGCCATAAATACGATAAATTTGAAATACATCTCGATTAAATACGTGATATCAAGACGAAGCATTGTTTAAGTCAGCTCTACATGTTTCACTCCGACAAGTTTCTTCAGGAGCTTTCAGACATACAATGCTAAATATCAGAAGAAAAAACAACAAGACATATAATTAAATGACTGTTGAAAACAATCATTTATATATCAATACATTTTGGTAAATAATGTCAAAAAAGGGAAAAGAAAAATATTGATCATGAATACATCAGTTATTGTAGATAATGCATGCTCAAGGATCTCAACTACATATAAACAGGGGCCAAAAATAAAAACAATAATATTTACTTACCAAAAAGGTAAAACAGCAAAAGACAGCAGACCATACAGGAAGGAACCAGAGTCCTCAGGGAAAACAGAATAGTTCAGGAGAACCACAGCAGGATTTTAAGCCATTAATAGAATTAATCTGAAAAATCAGGAAAGCACATGTGGAAACACATATGCAAACTGCTCTCAGTTGTATTATGCAACAGTGGGTAAAGAGAATATACACTCCAAAAACTTGTTATAATGAACAATATATGTAATATATATACCTGTCAATAGTAAGCAAAAATGCCTATTGTCAGTAGAGACAGTCTAATGTTTGCCATAGATGTGGATTGAAAGAGGATAAAGGGGAAGGAAGACACTCTCACAGCCCCTCAAATAACCTGATCAAAAAGCGGCATCCGCTCTGTTAAGAAAAAAGGGAAGAAATAAAAAAGTATATTATAAATAAATAGGGATAGTTCAGTGCCAAAAGATGCACAGAACAAACAAATCCCTAATGCTCACAGTGTGTAAGAACAAAGCCAAAAAGCTTGTAAGGTAAATACCTGATTAGGACAAAGTCCAAAGATGAAAAGGCAGAGCCACCTAGATAGCTGTGCATACAGCAGCCTTTCCTTGCATTAATTAGGTCTGGTCTCAGCTGGAGCGCCTAACACAGCGCTTGGGCTTTAAATCTGCCACCACGGCGATGATTGACCAATCAAAGCGCCGCGGTGCAGACACGTGACCTGGGCGTCAGCAGAAGGAAAACAATCCACCCAGCTGACAAGCTCAGCTGATCCCAATGTAGCCAAAAGTAATGACAGCACACATGAGACCAAGGAAAAGGTCTCTGTGGGCGGTCCAAAAACGATTGGCGCCATTTTGGAGGCTGGAAAGGTTTCCAGTACAAAATAGCTGGAAGGCAAATGGAATAGACAGCGCAGAAGCGCTGAAAAAACACACAAAACCCAAGCTGGGAATGGGTGTGCTGGCGTAATTGGTCTAAAAGAAAGGGACCTAAGGGGAAACAATAATGAAAGGGGAGTGATAAACCCTCTTAACCCCTGCAGCTCCCTACGTGTCCGTATGGCTCTCCTGAATCCATCCTGCGCCCAGAGGCATGAGGGAAAAACATTCCTTGGTGTGCCGTCATTATGAATAGAAGTAATACAATGAAAATAAAAATAAATATAAATAATAAAACAGTATGATATATTGTTACTACTTGAAAGTAGAAAAAGCAAGTTGTTTTGACATATAGTGTTCTTAATTAATATTTGTAAATAGCATTTTTTTTATTTTGTGTCGGAGTTCCCCTTAATATCCATACCAGATCTGAAGGGCCTGATATGGAATTTGGGGGGACTCCCGCACTTTTTTTTTTTGGAAAAAATGAGAAGAGGGGGGAAAAAAGGGGGTAACCAAAAGGACCCCGGGGCTTTTGAACGGTGCAAATAGATAATCAGACAGAATTTGATTATAAAATTAGAAAATATAATTTATTACACAAATAATTAGTATGCCTTAAATACGATAAATTTGAAATACATCTCGATTAAATACGTGATATCAAGACGAAGCATTGTTTAAGTCAGCTCTACATGTTTCACTCCGACAAGTTTCTTTAGGAGCTTTCAGACATACAATGCTAAATATCAGAAGAAAAAACAACAAGACATATAATTAAATGACTGTTGAAAACAATCATTTATATATCAATACATTTTGGTAAATAATGTCAAAAAAGGGAAAAGAAAAATATTGATCATGAATACATCAGTTATTGTAGATAATGCATGCTCAAGGATCTCAACTACATATAAACAGGGGCCAAAAATAAAAACAATAATATTTACTTACCAAAAAGGTAAAACAGCAAAAGACAGCAGACCATACAGGAAGGAACCAGAGTCCTCAGGGAAAACAGAATAGTTCAGGAGAACCACAGCAGGATTTTAAGCCATTAATAGAATTAATCTGAAAAATCAGGAAAGCACATGTGGAAACACATATGCAAACTGCTCTCAGTTGTATTATGCAACAGTGGGTAAAGAGAATATACACTCCAAAAACTTGTTATAATGAACAATATATGTAATATATATACCTGTCAATAGTAAGCAAAAATGCCTATTGTCAGTAGAGACAGTCTAATGTTTGCCATAGATGTGGATTGAAAGAGGATAAAGGGGAAGGAAGACACTCTCACAGCCCCTCAAATAACCTGATCAAAAAGCGGCATCCGCTCTGTTAAGAAAAAAGGGAAGAAATAAAAAAGTATATTATAAATAAATAGGGATAGTTCAGTGCCAAAAGATGCACAGAACAAACAAATCCCTAATGCTCACAGTGTGTAAGAACAAAGCCAAAAAGCTTGTAAGGTAAATACCTGATTAGGACAAAGTCCAAAGATGAAAAGGCAGAGCCACCTAGATAGCTGTGCATACAGCAGCCTTTCCTTGCATTAATTAGGTCTGGTCTCAGCTGGAGCGCCTAACACAGCGCTTGGGCTTTAAATCTGCCACCACGGCGATGATTGACCAATCAAAGCGCCGCGGTGCAGACACGTGACCTGGGCGTCAGCAGAAGGAAAACAATCCACCCAGCTGACAAGCTCAGCTGATCCCAATGTAGCCAAAAGTAATGACAGCACACATGAGACCAAGGAAAAGGTCTCTGTGGGCGGTCCAAAAACGATCGGCGCCATTTTGGAGGCTGGAAAGGTTTCCAGTACAAAATAGCTGGAAGGCAAATGGAATAGACAGCGCAGAAGCGCTGAAAAAACACACAAAACTCAAGCTGGGAATGGGTGTGCTGGCGTAATTGGTCTAAAAGAAAGGGACCTAAGGGGAAACAATAATGAAAGGGGAGTGATAAACCCTCTTAACCCCTGCAGCTCCCTACGTGTCCGTATGGCTCTCCTGAATCCATCCTGCGCCCAGAGGCATGAGGGAAAAACATTCCTTGGTGTGCCGTCATTATGAATAGAAGTAATACAATGAAAATAAAAATAAATATAAATAATAAAACAGTATGATATATTGTTACTACTTGAAAGTAGAAAAAGCAAGTTGTTTTGACATATAGTGTTCTTAATTAATATTTGTAAATAGCACTCTGTTTTATGAGATCCATGAGCAAGCAGATCCAACAATCATTAAACACAAAGTTTTATTTGGAGAGACAATCCATACATAATTGCATAGGAAGTTACAGTATGATAAACATACAGTGATTATTACATCTGGAAATATCCTAAGTGATTTTTAGATTTCAATAAAAAAAAAAAAAGGAAAAACAGAAAACAAAAAACAGAATAAATAAAATGAAAAAAAAAAAAATATATATATATATATGTATATATATATATGTAGTTGAGATCCTTGAGCATGCATTATCTACAATAACTGATGTATTCATGATCAATATTTTTCTTTTCCCTTTTTTGACATTATTTACCAAAATGTATTGATATATAAATGATTGTTTTCAACAGTCATTTAATTATATGTCTTGTTGTTTTTTTCTTCTGATATTTAGCATTGTATGTCTGAAAGCTCCTGAAGAAACTCGTCGGAGTGAAACATGTAGAGCTGACTTAAACAATGCTTCGTCTTGATATCACGTATTTAATCGAGATGTATTTCAAATTTATCGTATTTATGGCATACTAATTATTTGTGTAATAAATTATATTTTCTAATTTTATAATCAAATTCTGTCTGATTATCTATTTGCACCGTTCAAAAGCCCCGGGGTCCTTTTGGTTACCCCCTTTTTTCCCCCCTCTTCTCATTTTTTCCTATCATTGGGGTGAGGTGCCTGTGACTACTGATACTTGTCCACAAAACGTATTCTTTCTGATTTTTGGGTGTTTATTCACCTATCACCATTGGTGGACATTTATCAAAGTCTCTATATATATAATCAAAGTATTTTTTTCTTTTGATATTGATTGGACGACGTCCATGCATGTGCTAAGTATACATTTAATGATTTATGTATGGTTTCAAAAATCTTTTTGGTTTTTTTCATTTTTTCATTCTTTCTTTCTTCTATTTTCTGTTTTGTAATTATGGCTAATTATTGTGGGGAAGCTTTTAGTGGGTTAATGACTGATATTCATAGGTCACAAAACAAAATCAGTGGGGGGTTATCGATGGACCATTTTTTTGTCAGATTACAAAGGATGCTGGAGAGAAAATCCAGACTCTTTTGGAACAAGTGGTACTTTATGAAATATATGGATGACAAAATTACCCCATGGGGTTTAAGGATTCAAATTTTTCCAACAATCTCTAATGTAGACCAAGAGTTTAAAACTGAATGGGAGACAAATCTTCAAATTTGTTCCTTTAAAATGATGACACTTCTACGTCAGAGATACACTTTGGATTTGGACTCCCTGGATAGGGAAATAGAGAAACTGTATAGTGAGAACAAAAGCATCACAGATGATGAGATTTTCTCTGAAAGAGAAGTCACGCTAAAAGGTAACTTGGAAACTTATGTTTCAGTACTTTTAAAAAATAAAGAACAAAAATTTACCAGAGACAAGTTGTCCTACGACAACTCTCAAGCATACAACTGGGGCTCAGCCTCCAAGTACCGTAAACGGAAGGGGGATAAACCCAAATCCAAACGTCCTGATATTCCGAGTGATATTACTGGCTCTGACTCCTCTTTGTCCTCCACTATTTCTATTTCGACAACAGATCAAATACCGAATGTGAAAACTCACGGCTTTTTCCAACCAAAATCAAACAGAGGAAACATGAGAGGTAATTCCTCGAGATCATCAACAAGGACCACGGTCAACACGCGAGCACAAGCTGCGAAAGCATCTTCAGCAAACGCATTGACTTTATCGGAACCAGCGAGTGGTATGGTCAATAATATGTTCAGTGCATTAAAAACTCCTACGGTAGGTACCTCTCAAAGCAACTCCACAGAGTTGGATTTTCGTCCTGCACGGGCTCTCACCCTGCCAGTGACGGACGACAAAAAATGACTTCTAAATCATCAGATATTGTTCAAACCACCTTGGGGGGTTTCCAAATAGTAAATTTATCCTCAACCCATCTATCCACTGAACAAATTGATGTTTTAAACCTAGGTCTGACATTTTGTCCTGTACAGAATACGGATACCTTTGATTTAATTAAGGATATACATTTATTTTCTCGTAGATTAATGTTAAAAGTACTTTTTGACAAACCCAAACCGTCAGTTGCATCAACCAATTTTGAAAACCCCATCTGGGAAGAAATGACTCTAAAAGATATCAAAGCTCTTGAGGAGCTTACAGAACTTTGGGAGGAGGGAGGCATCGATGAGACCGACCTAATGGAGGCGGTTCTCCTTGATGCATCCACCCTCCCTGCTTCTCTATCCGATGCCTTGGTAACAACACATGTCCCAACTTCCAAACCTAGGGACTACAAACCAAAGTCCAAAATGTTCCCTACATTGCAAGGAAACCCCAGTATATGGGCTTTCACAAATCAGGTAACAAAGGAAATCAGTAGAACAAACTGGTCCCATATGCCCCACTCGAATTTATCGGAGACACAAAAATCTGCTCTCAGCTCCTTACAGACCAATGACACAATTGTCATAAAGCCTTCTGACAAAGGCGGCAATATTGTCATTCAAGATAAATCAAGCTATAAATTGATGGTATATAAAATCTTAAACAACAAAGAATGGTATAAAAAAGTAAGTGAGACACATCTTAGAAATACCATATTGCGATACCAAAACCTAATCAATTCAGCTTATCATCAGGGCCTCATTGTGAAATGTACATGGGAATTTTTGAATGTGATGCATCCTAGGACACCGACGCTGTATGCGTTGCCCAAAATTCACAAAAATTTGACTAATCCACCGGGCAGACCGATTGTTTCGGGTAACGGATCCCTAACTGAAAAAGCCAGTCAACTCATCGACGAGTATCTTCGTCCTTGGGTTGAAAATCTGGCTTCGCATTTACAGGATACTACCGATCTTCTGAAAACATTGGATGGGATTAATATCCCCAAGGATTCGTGGCTGGTAGCCTTGGATGTGGAGGCCCTCTACAACTCCATCCCCCATTCATTGGGGTTGAGGGTTGTAGAGGGCTTCATCTTGGAAAATTCTGAAGCCTCCCCGGCATACAATAAATTCATTTTGGATTTGTTGGACTTTATCTTATCTAATAATATTTTTCTTTTTGATGGCTCCCACTACCTCCAAGTACAAGGCGTAGCTATGGGGACTAAGTGCGCCCCTTCCTACGCAAACTTGTACTTGGGGGGGTGGGAGCAAAATTTGCTACGCACGGATGATGTGCATTCATTTTTTGAGCACATCCCCCTGTGGCGTCGTTTTATAGACAATGTTTTTTTCATTTGGACGGGCCCCAAGGTTGATCTTTTATCCTTCTTGAAAAGTTTGGAGAGCAATGAATATAATCTTAAGTTTACCTCTGAGATGAGCCAACTGTCTATAACGTTTTTAGACATTCAGATTTCAATAGACAATGTAGGAATGATTGAGACATCCTTATTCCGTAAACCATCGGCAGGCAATGCACTTTTGCATGCCTCTAGCTCACATCCGAGATCTCTTATCTCTAATATTCCTTATGGACAATATTTGCGACTACGTCGCAATTGTAGTACTGAATCTAACTTTGAGCATGAGGCAAAGTTATTGCAAACCAGATTCCAAGAGAGAGGATATAGCAAAAAGGGCCTCAAAAAGGCATACCTCAGGGCAAAGCAAAACAAAAGAAGTTCCTTGCTCCATGACCAAAAAACTTCCAAACCCGATCCGGGCATACGATTGATCACACGCTTTTCTGGCCACCACCAGAAGGTGCGTTCCATCCTTCAGAAATATTGGTGTCTCTTACTCAGCGATGAAGCTGTGTCTAGACATTTACAGGACTATCCACAGATTACCTTTAGGAAATCTAGATCGCTGCGGGACCGGCTGGTCCGCAGCCATTTTTCCTTAGGTAACACACGCCTGTGTGGACCCAGGGGCTCTAGACCATGCCACAAATGCCCATTTTGTTGCTACATTCACGCTTCCACCACCGTGAATCTTCCAAATGGACAAATATTGAAACCCACTTTCTCCGTAACATGCCAATCTATTGGCATAGTATATTTGATGCAATGCGAATGTGGGGCTTTTTACGTGGGAAAAACCAAGCGTCCATTTTTTCATAGGATCAGGGACCATGTTACCTTGATTGCTAAGACAAAGATGGAAACCCCAATAAGCCGCCACTCAGGCATTCACCACCAATTCAACAGTCATAAAATGAAATTCTCTGCCTTGGAATACATCACCCCCGGTGAGAGAGGGGGCGACTATGATAAAATACTGCTCCAAAGGGAGGTAAAGTGGATTTACTCCTTGTCCGCTTTGATTGCTCCAGGGTTAAATGAAGCTTTGAGCTTCAAGCCTTTCTTATAGGGCTGTCTTTCATTTTCATTTCTATTATATCATTATTGTTAAAATTCATAATTCATATATCACATATATATATATGTTTCTGATTTCATAGCAATATTTATCAACATCATTGTATATTGATACTCATATGTATCTTCTATAAAATTTCATTTTCTTTTTATTTTTATTTATTTCTCATCTACTTATTAATTACAATTAATTTCTTTTTCTTCATTTTATTTTTATTTTTATTTTTATTTTTATTTTATTTTCATTTTATTTATTCTGTTTTTTGTTTTCTGTTTTTCCTTTTTTTTTTTTTTTTTATTGAAATCCAAAAATCACTTAGGATATTTCCAGATGTAATAATCACTGTATGTTTATCATACTGTAACTTCTTATGCAATTATGTATGGATTGTCTCTCCAAATAAAACTTTGTGTTTAATGATTGTTGGATCTGCTTGCTCATGGATCTCATAAAACAGAGTGCTATTTACAAATATTAATTAAGAACACTATATGTCAAAACAACTTGCTTTTTCTACTTTCAAGTAGTAACAATATATCATACTGTTTTATTATTTATATTTATTTTTATTTTCATTGTATTACTTCTATTCATAATGACGGCACACCAAGGAATGATTTTCCCTCATGCCTCTGGGCGCAGGATGGATTCAGGAGAGCCATACGGACACGTAGGGAGCTGCAGGGGTTAAGAGGGTTTATCACTCCCCTTTCATTATTGTTTCCCCTTAGGTCCCTTTCTTTTAGACCAATTACGCCAGCACACCCATTCCCAGCTTGAGTTTTGTGTGTTTTTTCAGCGCTTCTGCGCTGTCTATTCCATTTGCCTTCCAGCTATTTTGTACTGGAAACCTTTCCAGCCTCCAAAATGGCGCCAATCGTTTTTGGACCGCCCACAGAGACCTTTTCCTTGGTCTCATGTGTGCTGTCATTACTTTTGGCTACATTGGGATCAGCTGAGCTTGTCAGCTGGGTGGATTGTTTTCCTTCTGCTGACGCCCAGGTCACGTGTCTGCACCGCGGCGCTTTGATTGGTCAATCCTCGCCGTGGTGGCAGATTTAAAGCCCAAGCGCTGTGTTAGGCGCTCCAGCTGAGACCAGACCTAATTAATGCAAGGAAAGGCTGCTGTATGCACAGCTATCTAGGTGGCTCTGCCTTTTCATCTTTGGACTTTATCCTAATCAGGTATTTACCTTACAAGCTTTTTGGCTTTGTGCTTACACACTGTGAGCATTAGGGATTTGTTTGTTCTGTGCATCTTTTGGCACTGAACTATCCCTATTTATTTATAATATACTTTTTTATTTCTTCCCTTTTTTCTTAACAGAGCGGATGCCGCTTTTTGATCAGGTTATTTGAGGGGCTGTGAGAGTGTCTTCCTTCCCCTTTATCCTCTTTCAATCCACATCTATGGCAAACATTAGACTGTCTCTACTGACAATAGGCATTTTTGCTTACTATTGACAGGTATATATATTACATATATTGTTCATTATAGCAAGTTTTTGGAGTGTATATTCTCTTTACCCACTGTTGCATAATACAACTGAGAGCAGTTTGCATATGTGTTTCCACATGTGCTTTCCTGATTTTTCAGATTAATTCTATTAATGGCTTAAAATCCTGCTGTGGTTCTCCTGAACTATTCTGATTTCCCTGACGACTCTGGTTCCTTCCTGTATGGTCTGCTGTCTTTTGCTGTTTTACCTTTTTGGTAAGTAAATATTATTGTTTTTATTTTTGGCCCCTGTTTATATGTAGTTGAGATCCTTGAGCATGCATTATCTACAATAACTGATGTATTCATGATCAATATTTTTCTTTTCCCTTTTTTGACATTATTTACCAAAATGTATTGATATATAAATGATTGTTTTCAACAGTCATTTAATTATATGTCTTGTTGTTTTTTCTTCTGATATTTAGCATTGTATGTCTGAAAGCTCCTGAAGAAACTCGTCGGAGTGAAACATGTAGAGCTGACTTAAACAATGCTTCGTCTTGATATCACGTATTTAATCGAGATGTATTTCAAATTTATCGTATTTATGGCATACTAATTATTTGTGTAATAAATTATATTTTCTAATTTTATAATCAAATTCTGTCTGATTATCTATTTGCATCGTTCAAAAGCCCCGGGGTCCTTTTGGTTACCCCCTTTTTTCCCCCCTCTTCTCATTTTTTCCTATCATTGGGGTGAGGTGCCTGTGACTACTGATACTTGTCCACAAAACGTATACTTTTTTTTTTTGGTTCGGGGTTCCCCTTACTATTCATACCAGACCCAAAGGGCCTGGTAATGGACTGTGGGGGGGACCCCTGCCATTGTTTTCAATGACTTTGATCTGTATTGCCGGGACCGACAATTTATTAATAGCCACGAGTAGTTTTAAATGGCACTTTGTGCAGGGACAATTCTAAACACGGGAAACATGCACTACTTTACAGGAATACACACCCCCCAGGTATGAAATTTAAAGGAATGTTTCACTTTTATTGTTTCACTTTAAGCATTATTAAAATCACTGCTCCCGGAAAAACTTCAGTTTTTAAAACTTTTTTTTTTCATTGATATATGTCCCCTTGGGCAGGACCCAGTTCCCCAAACACATTTTTTTTTTTTAGATTCAAGCTCTTTTTTTATTTAAGAATTATAATACATAAACAAATAATACATAAACAAATGATACAACTGGGCATTTCAGTATAAGATAATATATCACGCACTATACTATGGAGCATCCCCCTTTAACCTTAGTCACAACCTTGCTTTCGTCCCTCCGCCTGGTTGTCCGGGGGAGACAACAATGCCACCCATCACAGTATGTAGGAAAAATAAAAAATAAAAATAAGATTATAACAAACAAAAGAAAAAAAAAGAAAAAGAAAAAAAAAGGAAAAAGCTAATCTCTCCCCGTACCCTCCCTCCCCCCCCCCTCACCCACAGCCACCTCCATAGACTCTACCCTGGAGTCCAAGAAGGATTTCCAGGAGGTCCATGTTCTTAGATATCTTTCCTGTTGATGTCGTGCTGTCAGTACTAGTTCTTCTAGCTTACTAATTTCCTTCACTTTATTTATCCACATCTCTATAGTTGGTGGGGCCGGTGACTTCCATTTCTTTGTAATACATGCTTTGGCTGCATCTAATAGGTGACATATACTTGTTTCCTTATATGCTTTCTCGGGGATTGGATTCATGTGTAAGAGATAGAATTCTGGATTTTCTGGTATCTCATATTTTGAGCATAGCTGGAGTATCCTTTTAATCTCTGACCAATAGAATTTTAGCAGGGGACAATCCCAAAATATATGGAGCATCGTCCCTTTGCTTGCCTGGCACCTCCAGCATTTCTCTGTCATTTCTGGAAAGATTTTGTTTAATCTTTCTGGTGTCCTATACCACCTTGCAAAGATCTTGTAGTTTGTCTCTTGGGTTCTCGCACAGATTGATGTTTCATGTGTTCGTTTATATAGTCGTTGTCGTTGTTCCATATTAAATGTCTTTTTTAATTCCTGTTCCCAGTCCTGGACACACTTCGGAGGACTGCTCCCTGATTGCGCTAGTATTTCATAGCTCATTGATAGGGTGTGTGTCAATATTCCCTTTTCACTGCACATTTTCTCAAATCTCTTAAGTGGTCTCTCAAAAACCTCTGGATTTGGTAGTGTGTTCAGGAAGTGAACCATCTGAAGTGCATTCCAAAACTTTAAACGGAATTCTTTCCCTTGTTCCATCAAGTCGGCTATTGTAACCCATTTTCCCATTCGGATATAATTGACTACCTGTGTGCATTCTTGATCTCTTAAATGTCGGAAAGCACCCTCTTGGTATCCCATCGGAAACAGGGGGTTGCCTATCACTGGGTATAATGGGGAAGTCCTTGGATCAATACCAATCATAGAAAATGCTGCTGCACATATCTTCACTGTATTTCCCCATATCGGGTTCTTATTTATTTCTTTAGGAGCTGCGGCAAACCACCATGATGCTCTTTCTAATGGTATTTTAGATTGTGACTGTTCAATTTGTACCCATAATTTTGTATTTGAGTGCCTATTCCAATCTACTAATCTATTTAGGTGTACAGCGTAGTAGTATTTCCTTATATCTGGGACTCCAAGTCCTCCCTGTTGCTTAGTATACATTAGTTGTTTTCTTTGTATCCTTGGATTTTTATGTGCCCATACAAATTCAAAGATAACTCTTTGACATTGTTTGAGATATTGCACTGGGATATGTATTGGTAGTGTTTGTAGTAAATAGAGGATTTTCGGGAGTATATTCATCTTAACGATGTTGCATCGACCCAACCAAGTATGGAACCCCTGGTTCCATTTGTCAAGTAACGACTTCACCTTTTGCAATAATGGTGGGAAGTTTAAGTCAAAGATCTTATCCACTTTCCCTGATAATTGTATACCAAGATATGTCAGTGCTCTATCTGTCCACTTGAACTTAAATGTTTGTTTTAGGTGTGTTATAGATGTTTGTGGGACATTAACTCCCATTGCTTCTGATTTATTAAAATTGATACTCAAGTTCGAGAGAGATCCGTATTTCTCAAATTCCCTCATCAAGTTCGGGATTGAAGTCAGCGGGTTAGTGAGGGTAAACAACATGTCATCTGCATATGCTGTAATTTTGCAGTGGTTCTTCCCTATTTGTATTCCTGAGACATCCCGGTTTTTGCGTACCTTACTCAGAAACGGCTCTAATGACAGGGCGAAGAGGAGTGGGGACAGAGGGCAGCCCTGTCTAGTCCCGTTCGAAATCTGTAGTGGGTCTGACAATATTCCATTAGCCCGTACCTGAGCCGTTAATCCTGAGTACATGGAGAATATCCATTTTATTATTTTATTTCCAAATCCACCATGTTGTAAGACTGCCCTCATAAAACTCCAATTCACCCTGTCAAAGGCCTTCTCCACGTCCGTATTCAAAAACACGCATTGCGTCTGGGTTGTATTTGCTATCTGTACTAAGTTGATGGCTTTAATAGTATTATCACGTGCCTCCCGCGTGGGGACAAATCCCACCTGGTCCAAGTGTATCAGATCTGGGATGTATTGTTGTATCCTGTTTGCCAAAACTTTAGCAAAAATCTTAACATCTAGATTTAGTAAGGAGATCGGCCGGTAACTTCCACATAAGCTCAAATCTTTCCCTTCTTTGGGTATCACCGATATATAGGCCAATAAGGTTTGTTTAGTTAAATTTGCCGCTGTCCCCAATGCATTAAATAATTTAATCATGTATTTTGATAACGAGGGGAACAGAGTTTTATAGTATTGACCCGTGTACCCATCGGGTCCCGGGGCTTTCCCCATTTTTATTGAACTTACTGCCACTTTTAATTCTTCTTCTACTATGGGGGCATCTAACCTCTCTTTGTCTAATTCTGATAGTCTTGGGATATCTGATTCCGTGAGGTATTGATCAATTTGGTCTTGGGTCGGGAATTTACTCTGTATATTGTAAAGAGAGCAGTAATATTTTTGAAACTCTTTTGCTATATCATTTGGCTTAGTAACCTTTGGTTTCTTTGGTGGCTTAATCTGTGGGATATAATTGCTCATTTTCTGTTCTCTTAACAATCTAGCGAGTCTTTTCCCGCACTTGTCGCCTGATTCATATGCGAACTTTTTACATCTCTGTATTGCTGCTTTTGCTTTATAGTACAGAAGGTCCGTAATTTCCGCTCTCTTCCCCACCATCTCTTCCTCTACTATTGCTGATCTAGTTTGCTTATGTCTACCTTCTAGCTTGACTAGTTCTTCCAGTAACCTTTTTAGTTTTTCAGTTCTTTTCCTCTTTATTCTGGATCCGTGTTTAATTAACACACCTCTGATGACCGCCTTGTGTGCTTCCCAGACAATTCCTGGGTCGCACTCTGGGGTATCATTAGTGCTAAAGTAGAACTCCAGCTCTTTAGTTATATCTTCTAAGACCTCTTTATCTTGTAGGAGACTTTCATTTAGTCTCCATTGGTTTGGTCTGATTTGTCTTAGGTCTTGTAACTCATATTCCAAGAAAATCGGTGCGTGATCGGACCATGTAATAGATCCTATTTTGGCTGATCTTACTGAGTGCAATTGGGCATGTGGAATAAAGAAAGGTCTATGCGAGAGTATGTTTTATGTGGGACGGAATAGAACGTATAGTCCCTTTCTTTATTATGTATCAGCCTCCATATGTCAATCAACTGGTTTTTATGCAGAATTTGGGTGATGCGATTCCTCGCCCCATACGAGATATAGGACTTTCCGGCCGATGTATCCTCTTTAGGATCTAGCGGGATATTCAAATCCCCTCCCAAGATCAGGTGTCCTTCTGTAAAATCTTGCAGGCGCGTGATCATTTTACCTAGGAAGATTTCCTGTTTTTCATTTGGTGCATATACAGTGGCAAGTGTTACCCCCACTCCTCCTATCCTGCCTTTCACAAATATATATCTTCCTTTCGGATCTCTCATAACATCTTCGTACGTCCAATTAATTCTCCCTGCTATGAGGATAGACACCCCCTTTGACTTAGCCTCCTGGTTTGTCGCGTGATATACTATTGGGTATGTTCTCGTCTTTAAAATAGGGGTTTTATCTTCTCTAAAGTGTGTTTCTTGTATATATGCCACATCTACTCCTAATTTTTGTAAATCCTCCATGAGTATCCTCCTTTTTTCGGGTGTGTTTAGTCCCCTCGCATTCAATGATAATACATTTAATGCGTCCATCCTATTTTCCTATTTCCACACCTATGTTTTATTATACTTATGTGGTAAAAGTGGGCCAACCACGGAAGGAAATCGGGGGGGGGGGATGGGGGAGAGGAGGAGAAAAAAAAAAAAAAAGCAGAGAAATGAAGAGAAAAAAAAAGAAGAGAAGAGGAGAAAAAAAAAAAAGGGGAAAAATTTAAAGGGGGGGTAATCTCCCCCGTATTCAAGTGGGGGGTCCCCCCTTACTAATATTAGCTATCTTGCTACTAAACACTCACCGTATTAACGGTATTTGAGCGTCGTCCTATGTGTAGGGGCGTGTACCCTGGGTGGCTCCTATGTTATACCTATGTCCTTTATCTTATAGAGATTCAATCTCAGAAAAGAAAAATAGATATATAAGGAAGAAAAAAGAGAAAAGAATCTCAGGACATGGAAATTCCCTTTTAAGAGAGACAACAAACACAAAAAAGAATAGTAAACAAAAATAAAAAAAACAGTTATCCAAAATCGGAAATTTAAGAAAAATTCCAAAAAAAAATAAGAAAAAAAAGCTTGGAGCTACGGGCCTCTCCATAGCCCCTCTATAGTCAACCAGACTTGCCGAAATACCGTGCCATAAAAAAAACAAAAGAAAGTCCCATTCAATAGATAGAACATATATTCCCTTAATCATAAACTTTTGGATTATAATTTATCATATATTATCGTACACATAGTCATATACACTTTAGCCTTTACATTTACCCTTTGACTCTTCTTCTAGCCCCCTTGCTGGAAAGGGAAAGGAGAGGAAAAAAAAAAATGTTGACCGGTCATTAGAAAGCCCCAAAAAAAAAAATCCCAACAAAAAAAAAAGTGAAATGTGCTAACGGGGAAACGAAAAAAGAAAAACAGAGTAAAAAAAAAGTAAAGAAAAAAAAAAAAATTGTGTATTGTGATCTGTGTCCCCCGGGGATACCCTCCCCATACACCCCAAATTCCACCACTGTTACACAGTTTCCACCATGTACCACTTGTTGAGTGGTCATGCGGGAAAAAAGTTTTAATTAATCCACCCTGTAGATGTTTGTGTTCTGTGATGTGCAATAAAATAATATGTGTGTTTTATTATATGTTGTGTTGACGGTACTTGTTATTATGTGATCTAGTATCTATCATAGTGTTTATAATTTCTGTATATGATTTAGTGTCTTAGTGCCCTAAGCAGGAATATATACCATATCCCTGAAGTGTCTTATATCCAAAACAAACAAGGAGAAAAAAAAAGAATACATTAAACAAAAAAGAGGCTTTCATAGACCCGCCCCACTTTCTCCCCTACCCTCCCAACCGGTTACATAGCTTTATCCATTGTTAGGCCATCTTCATATTATCCGCTACCCATACATATTAGACAACATAATAAACAATCATTTATCTTACTTCTTAACTTGTTTCCATGATACCAGTTTCTATACATTGGGCACCTCTACTTCAGACCTCACAAGGCCATTTTACTTGTCCCCCCTCCCCCAAGCCCCCTCCTCCTCCGGAAAAAAAAAGGGAGGGGGTGAAGGGGGTAAACCCCCCTCCTGACCCAAGCCCCCCCCTCCCCCTAAAAAAAAAAAAGGGGGGGGGAATAGGACCTTCCATTCCAGCTCAGAGGCTAGTGTTCAAAAAAAAAAAAAAAAGGAAAGAAAAAAGGTATATATAATAGGGTACGCCCCAATACTCTTCAGTCTCTCAGCTCTTTTATCTACTCTCTTTCTTTTTTCTTTCCCTTTTCTTTCCCTTTCTTCTTCCCTTCCATACAGGTGTATCTCATTGTCTCAGTCCCGCTGTTCTGTATACATTTCATTATTTCCAACTTTATCTGATAGCCGGCACCTTTCCTCTATTAGGCCCTTCATGGGTCATCTGGGGTCTTCCTCTGCTCCCCATATATGTTATGGGAAATAGCCAATTTGTTATCTGAACGGGAGAAGTTCCCAGGAACTGAAACAAGTCCGGAAGTTCTAATGGGGTTTTGAGCGTAAATGAGCTCGTAGATTTACGGAATGTCACCGCTAGTGGGTATCCCCACCTATATGTGAACCCCTTCTCTCTGGCTATGTCCAATATAGGTCGCAGGCATGCTCTTCTTTGTAGTGTGGCCCAGGACAGGTCAGAGAGAACTTTTATGTGTGCACCTTCATGTTCTATATCTCCCAGGTCCCAAGCCATCCTCAGAATCCTTTCTTTCTGCTGATATCTATATAGTCGGCAAATTATGTCCCTTGGTCTTTCTAAGTTAGAGGATTTGGGGCCGGGGGCTCTATGTACCCTCTCTATTTCGATCTCTTTTTGTGGTGATTTTAATATAGCCTCAAAGATCACTTTAATTTTATTATCCAAGTCCTCATTGTCTGCCGCTTCAGGTACACCCCGCAACCGCAAATTACATCTACGGCTCCTGTCCTCTAGGACCTCCGTCTGTAGCTGTAGGTCAATGATTGCTTCTGTTACCCAATTTACTTCAGTGTCCTGTTTTGCTTCCATTACTTTCTCAATAGCCCCCACTCTTTGTTCTATAGAGACTATTGTATCTTCTCTCAGCATCACCTTCTCTGTCAACGTGCTTAAGTCATGCCTTACCGCCTGTAATTCCTGGCACTGCGTCTCTTCCACTCGCAGTATCAGTGTTTCGATCTCCTGTCGAGTAGGTAATTTCTCTATATCCTGCCGAGTGGGGAGAGCTGCCAACATGGCTTTAATCTCCCTGACCTCCGCCGCCTCCATCTCCGCGGCTCCCCCTTTCTGGGCGTCCGTCAAGGGCTGAGTGTTTGTCGGCACACGTGTTCGGGGACTCCCTCCGGAGGATCTCCGCTGCTCAGCTGACCTCCCCCTGCTGACGTAGCACTCGCTCCCCCGTCCTCGGGAACCTCTGATGGCTGACTCACTTGCTGATGCAGGGGATGCAGGAGACGCTGAGGTGAAGTATCGCTGAATGTCTCCCTGTTTGTTTTTCACCGCGCTGTCAGCTATAGTGTCAGCTGCCAAGTCCGCCTTCTTTAACTCTGCTCGCGTTATGCGTCTGCGACCACTAAGCATACCGCGCTGTATTACTTCATCTGCCGCCAGGGACACACCGATAGTTGCTAGTGTGGGGTAATATGCGTGCTAGGTTGCTGGGTTCATACAATATTCCTCATGGGGATATGGAAGAGGCCCGGAGCTCCAGCCAAACGTGTCTCTCACACCGTCATCTCAATGTCTCTCACACCCAACTACTATAACCCCTCGAGAAGGTGCATTTTTAGACCAGGTGGTCTATAACAGAGTAGTATGTGAACGGTGTCCTGGGGATTTGTTTGCAGTTGCAGAGTGAGGGTTTCCATGGATGGAAGTGAGTTCTGAAGATCTGGTTTAGTGATCGAGAGGTGAGTCTTGTGGATCACCGCCAGGCCTCCCTCTCTTTGCCCCACTCTGTTTTCCGTTAGAATGCAGTAATTCTCTGGCACTGCCGATCTAGTATTGAGCAATGCGCATGATATATGCTTTGGCTGAAGAGTAGCCGTGCAGTTTTTGACTGTCGATCGTCGAATGATTCTTAACAGTAGCTAATTTCTAAGAATTTTTTTGGTGACAGCTGGAAAAATTGAGGCGGATGTCCTTAGACCCCAAATGGTTTTTGCAGAGTATTGCAAAATAGCCATGATCACCGCAAACGCCGAAGATGGTGGTTAGGTGTTGATCGCGGAGGTAGTCAATAACGATGAGTCAATAACGATAACGACAAGCCGCGGCTTGTCCTGAAAAGGACAGCCGCAAACTGTCCTGGGGGGGGGGCGGATTGTCCTGAGAAGCAGCCCTTACCTAGTTGATGCTCGGGGAGATGATGCCTGAGGATTCTGCGGGAGGAAGAGGAAGGAAAAAGGGAGGGAAGTGCACTGGTCCTGGGTGCTGGAGCAGGGGAGCATAGTTGCCAACATTTGAAAAAATTTTCCAGGGACACTTTGCAGCACAGCTATGAACATGCCGCCGCGCTCGCGACCAATGGCTCTGCATCTTAATGGGGACATACCTGGACGCCCATGTGCGCAGCCCTGCCATTCTGTCGCCGTACATCGTCGTGCGGCGGTTGGAAACGGTTAATCCTTATCAACTGTCATTGCATGCATTTTGTAAACTAAACTTGCGGGCACGGTCGATGGAGTGGCGCAGGGTGACCTACGCGAGTGTGTGTGTTAGTACACACACACACACTGACATAACCTGCATACACTAACATGACCTGCCCTGCATACACTGACTTGACTACACTGACCTGACCACACTGACCTGACCTGTCCTGCATACACTGACCTGACTAGACTGAGCTGACTACACTGACCTGACCACACTGACCTGACTACACTGACCTGACCTGACCTGCATACACTGACCTGACCTGACTACACTGACCTGACCTGACTACACTGACCTGACCTGACTACACTGACCTGACCTGACTACACTGACCTGTCCTACATACACTGACCTGACTACACTGACCTGACCACACTGACATGACCTGTCCTGCATACACTGACCTGACCTGACTACATTGACCTGAGCTGACCTGCATACACTGACCTGACATGACTACACTGACCTGACTACACTGACCTGACTACACTGACCTGACTACACTGACCTGACCTGCATACACTGACCTGACCTGACTACACTGACCTGACCTGACCTGCATACACTGACCTGACTACACTGACCTGACCTGACCTGCATACACTGACCTGACCTGACTACACTGACCTGACCTGACTACACTGACCTGACCTGACTACACTGACCTGACCTACATACACTGACCTGACTACACTGACCTGACCACACTGACATGACCTGTCCTGCATACACTGACCTGACCTGACTACATTGACCTGAGCTGACCTGCATACACTGACCTGACCTGACTACACTGACCTGACTACACTGACCTGACCACACTGACCTGACCACACTGACCTCACCTGAATACAATGACCTGACCTGCATACACTGACCTGATCTGACTACACTGACCTGTCCTGCATACACTGACCTGATTGCATACACTGACCTGACTACACTGACCTGACCTGTCAGTAGGTGGCATATGCTGGATGGCATGTATTGGTAATTAACCCCTTTGTGCTGCATTAGTGGTACCGGTATCAGAGTTTATGAACCCTTTGATGCTGCACCACATAGGGGCTAATTAACTCTGATACCGGTACCACAAATGCAGAACAAAGGGGTTAATTATCTGCCAGTGGTCACTAATGTATAGTAATGCAATAACCCCCTCCATGCTGCATATTACAAATACCAATGTAACCCCCCCCCCCCCCCAAACAGTTAAACACTTCAGGCAGGTTGACACAGTTAAAGTGGAGGTTCACCCTATAAAAAATGTCTAACACTGCATCCAGCCCAGTTCTGCATATAAAATGACACTGACCTTTTTTTTCCCGTAGATAGCGTTTAGCCGTGGAATTCACCGCGGCTTCCGGGTAGGGAATCCCGCGGGAATGGGCGTTCCTATTGACATGCCAATTGATTGACATGCTAAACGACGGCGCACACAGCGCGTCACGACTTCCTGAAGGAAGCTCGGGTCGGCTCGGCTCTATTCGGCGCCTGTGCACCGGCGTCGAATAGAGCCGACCCGAGCTTCCTTCGGGAAGTCGTGACGCGCTGTGTGCGCCGTCGTTTAGCATGTCAATCAATTGGCATGTCAATAGGAACGCCCATTCCCGCGGGATTCCCTACCCGGAAGCCGCTGTGAATTCCACGGCTAAACGCTATCTACGGGAAAAAAAAGGTCAGTGTAATTTTATATGCACAACTGGGCTGGATGCAGTGTTAGACATTTTTTATAGGGTGAACCTCCACTTTAAGCCACTGTGACAGTGACTTAGGTTAAGTTTTTAGCTTCTCAAACTTACTTGCACTTTGGCACAGGGCTTCACTGGCTCCTCGCAGGTCTTCACAGCTGCACTCTCCTCAGCTCTTTCTTCCCGCCTCCCGGTCTGTGAATGACATCACGCCGGGCGGGACTAGGAAGCTCATGTCGGGTGGAGATTAATCTGCCTGACAGGGAAGTGAAGGCATCGGTCCATTCACTCACAGCACACTCGCACCGCTCTGCTGCAGTGTACCCGCGGCCGGCGGGTGTCACGGCTGTCTTCAGCGGTGCGGAGCAACTTGGCAAGTGGCATTTTTAGCCTCCCCCCGCTCAGTCCGCCCCGCCCCCCACCTCCTGGCTGGTTCAGCAGCGGCCGGGCCGGCAGCTCCGCCTCCACCTCCTCTACACCGCAGCAGAGGGGGTGGCTTTCAGCGAGGTGTGGGCTGACAGAGAGCGGCAGGCTGGTGGAAGGGCAGATGACAAAGAGACCTCAGGAGAAGACACACAACGCGCGCCAAGGCATTGGAGGCGGGACTCCGGGCGGCCGCGATCACCCATAGTCCTGTCCCGCCCCACGTCCACACGTGACCAGTCACCTGCTCCACCGGGCCAATCACAGAGCCATATGTCCACTGCACTGCCTGCACGTAACCCATTCAGCTAATCACAGGGCGCCCGCTGCTCGACTCGCACAGGCTATATGTGACAGTGTAACGCTGATGGCGGCGGGCACCTGCCTTCCCCACTAGCCGGGACAAGTCCCGGCAGGCTAAATTAGCCGGGACTAGGTCCTATTTAACGGGACTGTCCCGTTAAAAACGGGACAGTTGGCAAGTATGGGGGAGCTGGGAGAACCCTGCCTGTCTGGAGCTAGGAGCCACACGTCCTACTACTAGGAGCGTGCGCCGATTACTACTGGCACCAGTTCTAGCCCTGGGAGTGAGAGTAGACTCGTCCTGCAGTCTCTCCATGTCTCGTGTCAGTCAGTGACTCTGCTCGGGTAACGGTCTGGTCCTATCTGTGGATTGTATGGTTATGAATTGCTGTAAAACTTCCTTAGGCTGTTACTGGGTACAGCAAGATGGCAGCCGTCCAGCAGGCCTCGGCCTTTAATTAAGCCGCTGCTAGGTGAGGGGGCTCAGCAGTAATCCTTTCTAGGTGGTCCGGGGGCCTGTACAGCGGTGATACTAACTCAGAGCGTTCAGGGGGGATCCCGGGGAGACTGCTGGGGCCGTCGCCAGGTGTAGCAAGATGGCCGGAGCCTAGGCCGAAGCCGCAGACTTTCCTGCAGACTCCCCGGATGGCGAAGATCAACTACAACGGCAGCACTGCACGCGCTGAGTGTCTCCGGGGCTCCCGTGGCAGAGGTGGGCTAGGATTACTAATATGGGGGCTGATTCCAGGTACGAGGATCCCTTTGTATCCAATCACAGAGTGCGCCTGTTCACAGACTCTGTTGATCGGCTCACCTTCATAAAAATGAATCAGTCTTGGATCACCAGCTACTAAGCACCTGATGCTGATGCAACCGATTGATTTTTCTATGGATGTGGGATCCCTTGAAGACTGCCTATGCTGAGGGACTATCCTATTATGCTGAGTGACTATCCTATTCCTCCTCAATGTTCATGTTGATAGCTTCTAAGAATATTTTTGTTTCAGGGCACCACCACCACTGCCTAAGGCCCAATTGTTCTGCCCCTGTTTAACAGGGGCGTGTAATTACAATTCTCTTCTGTAATATGGGAAAAAGGTGTCTCCTCTCCACTGATGCTTTATCACCAATCCTTGTTTCCCTAATAACCCCAAATTTTCCAAATCCAATTGTCATTGGGACAGAAAGTGAGGTGAGTGGCTGGAGCTACACTTACAAAATGTACCAGTTCCAAATTACAAACAAATTCAACTTAAGAACAAACCTACAGTCCCTGTCTTGTTTGTACCCCGGGGACCACCTGTATACTGCTGTTCAGAGTATATAGAGCCTGCGGGCACTTTTAGTTTTTCACGTTTGGGCCCCATAAACTTTAACGGTGTTCGAATGTTCGCACAAACTTTCGGTCCATTCGCTTGTTCTGCCGCAAACCGAACCGGGAGGTGTTAGGCTCCTCCCTACTCACTGGACTTCCAGATTCGGTGGCCATTGAATCTCCTGAGCTCTTCTACAGCTAACCCGCTGTATATTCCTCAAGCGTCACCCCCGCTATCCTGCTGGGTCCCTGGCTTGGCACTTACTGATGCTCCTCAAGCGTCACCCCCGCTATCCTGCTGGGCCCCTGGCTTGGCACTTACTGATGCTCAAGCGTCACCCCCGCTATCCTGCTGGGCCCCTGACTTGGCACCTGCTGAAGCTTTCCCACTTCTTCACTGTCCCAGGCTGGAGAGAAGATTGCTCTGGTACTAGCTCCAGCTTACTAACTGTAGTCTCCGGTAACAAGGTGGATGGTCCCTTAGTGGCGACAGATTCCCCTCCACCTCCGACCACAACTGGTTCCACGTTCGGCTGAATCTTTACTCTCAGTTGGAATCCAATCCTGCAGTCCCAACTTTGCGCTGCTTCTCTTGCTCCTGGATATGCCTCAGGCTTCCGGCCTAGCAACTCAGTCGACATAACACACGTCCACCCAGACAGCCATCCAGGTGGCACAGAACCTCGATCACCTGACTCCACCAAAATAAATAGACGTTGTTTCCTCACTCTCTGACTAAGGTCCATGAATAAAGAAATAATCTGGTAGGAGATCAGAGGACCCATTTACTAATTACCTTGAGGGGGGAATTGTAAGGTCCTCAGAGACAAAGCTGCCTGATGTGGGCGGAGTCCTGGTTTAGGGGAACCAATCAGCTGATGTCTAGTAATAATCTTTGTATTTCTATTTTAGTAGATGGACGGGAGATGAGGAAAACCTCAGAGGATTGTCTCACTTTGTCTCCAGACTGTAAAGTAGAAGATGAGGACATCACACAGTATAGTCCAGGAGAAAACCCAACTACCTCAAATGTCCATCCGGCACCACACATTGTAGATGGACCATCGTATTCCTCTTATCCTGAGGAACCTCAGACTGTGCGGGACGGTGCCGGACCATCGTATATCTCTTGTCCTGAGGAACCTCAGACTGTGCGGGACGGTGCCGGACCATCGTATTCCTCTTATCCTGAGGAACCTCAGACTGTGCGGGACGGTGCCGGACCATCGTATATCTCTTGTCCTGAGGAACCTCAGACTGTGCGGGACGGTGCCGGACCATCGTATTCCTCTTATCCTGAGGAACCTCAGACTGTGCGAGACGGTGCTGTCTTTCCAACACATAAGAGGTTTCCATGTCCTGAGTGTGGGAAATGTTTTTCAGAGAATGCCAATCTTTCCACACATCAAAGATCTCACACGGGGGAAGCGCCTTTTTCCTGTTCTGAGTGCGGGAAATGTTTTTTAAAGAAGTCCCATCTTTCCACACATAAGAGATCACACACAGGGGAGAAGCCGTATTCCTGTTCTGAGTGCGGAAAATGTTTTTCGCAGATGTCCGGTCTTTTTAAACATCAAAGATCTCACACGGAGGAAAAGCCGTATCCCTGTTCTGAGTGCAGGAAATGTTTTTCAGATAAGTACAGTCTTTCCACACATCAGAGATCTCACACGGGGGGAGAAGCCTTTTTCCTGTCCTGAGTGCGGGAAATGTTTTTCACAGAAGTCCAATCTTTCCACACATCAGAGATCTCACACGGGGGAGAAGCTTTTTTCCTGTCCTGAGTGTGGGAAATGTTTTTCAGATAAGTCCCATCTTTACACACATCAGAGATCTCACACGGGGGAGAAGCCTTATTCCTGTTCTGAGTGTGGAAAATGTTTTTCGGTGAAGTCTCATCTTTACAGACATCAGAGATCACACACGGGGGAGTGGCCTTTTTCCTGTTCTGAGTGCGGGAAATGTTTTTCACAGAAGTCCGATCTTTCCAAACATCAGCGATCTCACACGGGGGAGAAGCCTTTTTCCTGTCCTGAGTGTGGGAAATTTTTTTCAGAGAAGTCCAGTCTTTCCACACATCAGAGATCTCACACGGGGCAGAAGCCTTTTTCCTGTCCTGAGTGCGGGAAATGTTTTTCAGTGAAGTCCAGTCTTTCCATACATCAGAGATCTCACACGGGGGAGATGCCTTTTTCCTGTTCTGAGTGCGGGAAATGTTTTTCAGAGAAGTCCAGTCTTTCCAAACATCAGAGATCACACACGGGGAGAAGCCTTTTTCCTGTTCTGAGTGCGGGAAATGTTTTTCAGAGAAGTCCAATCTTTCCAAACATCAGAGATCTCACACGGGAGAGAAGCCTTTTTCCTGTTCTGAGTGCGGGAAATGTTTTTCAGAGAAGTCCCATCTTTCCACACATCAGAGATATCACACGGGGGAGAAGCCTTTTTCCTGTTCGGAGTGTGGGAAATGTTTTTCGCAGAAGTCCGATCTTTCCAAACATCAGAGATTTCACACGGGGGAGAAGCCTTTTTCCTGTGCTGAGTGCGGGAAATGTTTTTCACAGAAGTCTGATCTTTCCAAACATCAGAGATCTCACACGGGGGAGAAGCCTTTTTCCTGTTCTGAGTGCGGAAAATGTTTTTCATTGAAGGCCAATCTTTCCACACATCAGAGATTACACACGGGGGAGAAACCGTATTCCTGTCCTGAGTGAGGGAAATGTTCCTCACTGAAGACCTGTCTTCCTGTACATCAGGGGTCCCACACAACCCTCGAGGTGTATTAGTGAGTGCGGGAAATGTCTTGTATGTGAATGTTGCTGGACATGTGGGGAAGAAGCACACCCTGATATACGGGTGCAAAAGTTCATTTATTTCACTAATGCAACTTAAAAGGCGAGACTAATATATGAGAGAGACTCATTACATGCAAAGCAAGAGGGTTCAAGCCGTGATTTGTCATCATTGTGATGATTGTGGCTTCCAGCTCATGAAAACCCCAAATCCACAATCTCAGAAAATTCCAATATTCCATGCAATCAATAAAACACGGATTGTACAGAGAACGATATCGCACCTCTGAAAAGTAGAATCTGCGTATTAATTGTGTGAAAATAGTGCAGCGCTGCGTATCTATAAATCTTATAGAAACAAATAATTATACATTCCATAAAACTATTTATGAGAAAAGAAATACATGATAAAAAAACAGTTCATATGGAGGTTTCCAAAGCTGTCACCGCTGTGAAAAATCCGATTTAAATGGATCCAATATTCAGTGCGCACCCCCACCTGCTAAAATGCATGCTCACCTCAAGGGTGAGTATAAAACTCATAGACAGATCACTCCTTGTGTCCGATCACGATCCGTCCACTTTACCAATGGTAGTAATTCCTACAGTCTCCAGACTGCACCTCTGTGTGGGGAATCAACGTATAAATTGCCTCCAAACACCACCTTCCTCCATTCACTTATTAATAATCAATTCCACTTCTATATCCCGGGGGGAAGGACATGAAAGAAAAAACACAAGTACCATAGTGCTCTCTGCTTCTGAATTTATTATAAAAGACCCCCCTAAAAAGTTACACAGGAACAAAAATTGTCTCTGGACAGCCGCACCCTGAACAAATTGTCGCCTTTATTAAAAGAAGGACAGCACTACAAGTCACAGCAAAATAAAACCTGACTGCTGACGCGTTTCGCACTGAATCTAGTGCTTAGTCATAGCTAGAGTCCCCTAAAAAGTTACACTTACAAAAAATAACAATAAAAACGGCAAGTATCAAATCACCAGCTCATTCACCGCCGATCTAGACCCACGGCGCTTCGCCTGACATCACAGATAGGGCTCATCCCTTCTAAACGCGTGTCGGCCTCTCGTTGGCCTTCGTCAGTAGATGGGTGGGTCAAATGAGGTGAAACCTTATATACCTGCCTGTTGCCTAGGCAACCGTTCAGGCATCACCACAGTCTGTGAGGCACGCCCTCTTCCTGTGACTACAGAGCTCACATTCATAGAGCTGGAGAGCGTGTCACCCGAATCTGCAAACCAGCAGGGCGCTCTCACTCGATCACACCGCTGAGCTCCGTGGTAATGTCTCGTTACAATCTAATCTCCACATGAGTGTGCGATGTATCGCCATATACATACAATAAAAAAACAAGTCTAAAATAAAATGAAAAGATGTTCCTATGTATATCTTTATCTACCGGGACAAATTCTATCTTTATTAGGACCTCGTTGTCCATTCATTAAAAATTATTATAGAAAACATAAATATGTATGAATCAATCACATATATGAAAAATCAATTGTACACCGATCCTAAAAAATAATAATAATATATAAAACTACGGCTTGTCCAGGATTTGAATATGGGGCCTCTCGCACCCCGAGCGAGAATCGTACCCCTAGACCAACGAGCCGAGTTACCCCTCCCACATTTCATGAGCTTATATCACTTTATAAACATATTACAATCAATCATTAATAAAATCTAATGTGAATGTCGATCGGCGGTGAGTGAGCTGGTGATCTGATACTTGCTGTTTTTATTGTAAATGTAACTTTTTAGGGGGGCTTTTATAATAAATTCAGAAGCAGAGAGCACTATGGTACTTGTGTTTTTTCTTTCATGTCCTTCCCCCTGGGATATATAAGTGGAATTGATTATTAACCACTTAAGGACCGGGGCCTGTTTTTCAGACTTGGTGTTTTTAAGATTAAACAGTTTTTTTTGCTAGAAAATTACTTAAAACCCCCAAACATTATATATATTTTCTAATACCCTAGAGAATAAAATGGTGGTGATTGTTAAGGTGTTCCTCGTACACAAATTTCCCCTTAATATCTGGGTTTATTTTCTCCTTTTCCCCCATTTTCTATGGTGTGATCTTTTCTACAATACTTTGTTATAATAATGGAACACGTTGTATATTGTGTTGTATGACTCCGCCTCCACATTCCAGACAAGTCATTTTCCTGACCAATCGCATTTCTACCTTTTTACTATTTCCTGATTCTATGACTGTAATCTGTTTAAAAGTAAAAATTATAATAAAAAAATGAATTGAAGAGAAAAAAAAAAGTTGTGTGTGTCGGTGGAATGAGAAGAATTGCTGGTGGTGTTGTCACCTGTCACAGCCGTCACACCTGGTTTCCCGGCCAATGCACCAGATAAATGTTGCAGCAAAACGGCTCTTTGAGTTCTGGGAAACCAGGAATGGACTCCGGACACGGACTCCAGGAAAACAAACCTTTTATTTCACCAGGGAAAGGAGCGACTCACGCCAGGATGCCAAGTGGCCTCTTCTAGGCGTTTACAACATATAGATTTCCTCTTGTATAGACATTCCTTGGAACTTCGTAAAACATCTAAAAGCTTGTTAGCGAGTGACATCTGCGGCTTCTCAGTTATCTGTCTAATTTATAGGGATGAGCCGAACACCCCCGGTTCGGTTTGCGGCAGAACATGCGAACTGGCAGTAAAACACTGTTAAAGTCTATGGGACACGAATGTGAAAAATCTAAAGTGCTAATTTTAAAGGTTTATATGCAAGTTATTGTCATAAAAAGTGTTTGGGGCCCCGGGTTCTGCCCCAGGGGACATGTGTCAAAGCAAAAAAAGTTTTAAAAACAACAGTTTTTTCATGGAGCAGTGATTATAATAATGCTTAAAGTGAAACAATAAAAGTTATATACTCCTTTCAATTTCGTACCTGGGGGTGTCTATAGTATGCCTGTAAAGTGGCGCATTTTTTTTTCCCTGTTTAGAACTGTCCCGCAGCAAAATGACATTCCTAAAGGAAAATAATTTGTTTAAAACTACTTGTGGCTGTAATGTAATGTTTGAAAGTAGGGGGCCGCCTGTATCTACTATGCGGACTGCACTATATACTCTGCCGAAAATTGGGCCTTAGGTGTTGGTGGTACCCGAACACTGTAACCCCTCACAGTTACTCTTGGTGGGTGCTGGAACAGGCCCTGCTGTGAAATATTGGATCAAAAATTTTAACTGCACGCCCCTGTTAAACAGGGGCAGAAAGTTGGGTCTTTGGCCGCGGTGGTGGTGCCACAACACTGTAACCCCTCACAGATACTCTTGTTGAGCATAGGAACAAGTCCTGCTATAAAATATTAGATCAAAAATTGTAATTACATGCCTCTGTTAAACAGGGGCAGATAAATTGGGCCTTAGGTAGTGGTACGTTGAACCAAAAATATTCATAGAAGCTAGCATCATCAAGATTGAGGAGGAATAGGATAGTCACTCAGCATAATAGGATAGTCACTCAGCATAGGCAGTCTTCAAGGGATCCCACATCCATCGAAAAATCAATTGGTTACATCAGCATCAGGTGCTTGGTAGCTGGTGATCCAAGACTGATTCATTTTTTTTTTTTTTTACAAATATCTATTTTATTTTCAATAAAAAAAGGCAGTTCCATGTCAAACCAACAATAATGATATAACAATAATGTACCGATAAACATAACATATATATACATCACATCAATAGGTATCCACAAAGTCCAAAGTAAAACATCATACTCATATCTTATACCTATGGAAAATAAACAACCCTCTCCTATCTTCCTGAGATTGGGAGTCATCATAACGCTGGATACACTAAACACATGGGTCGCCTGCCTTATATAATTCTTTCCCTATATATCCCCCCCTAAAAAAAAAAGGGAAAAAGAGCCCCCCCCTAACTAAAAACATATATAGACATACATATACCCATATATATCTAACTCTGTCCGCCGGAAGGTACGAAGACCCCGCCTACTCCACCACCCTATATCCTTGTTCTCCTACATATTTGTTGCATTGTCGAGAAGAGTTTTCCCTCGTCAGAAGCGAGAAAGGCATTCCAGGGACCCCAGGTCCCGGAATATCTCTCTTGCTGATGGCGAGAGGAGAGCACCAGATCTTCCAATCTACTAATCTCCCTCACTCTACAGACCCACATCTGTATTGTTGGTGGTAATGTTGATTTCCACTTTAGTGGTATACAAGCTTTTGCAGCATCTAGAAGATGACAAATAATTGATTCCTTGTATGCCTTCTCCGACAGGTCATTAACATGTAAGAGGCAAAATGCTGGCTCTTCCGGTATTGTTGAGTCTGTGAAGCGTTGAAGAATTTTTAGGATCTCCCCCCAAAAACTTTTCAGCCTTGGACAGTCCCAAAAGATGTGTAACATGGTACCTTTCTCTTTCTGACATCTCCAGCACCGATCTGTGGTGTCGGGGAAGATTTTTTTTTTAGTTTTTATGGTGTTTTGTACCATCTAGAAAAAATCTTATAGTTAGTTTCCTGTGTTTTAGCACATCTTGATGTTTCATGTATAAATTTAATCATCCTTTGTTGCTGTTCCAGGCTAAAAGTCTTCTCTAGCTCCCGTTCCCAATCCCGAATACACTTCAGTGAATGTGTTTCCGACTGCATATTTAGTAACCCACTAAGGAAAGTGTATGGGATATTGCTCCTCTACCACTACAGAGCTTTTCAAATGTAGTAAGGGGTCGGATGAACCGTCCTGGTTCTGGGAGGGACCTGAGAAAGTGGGTAATCTGTAATGCACTCCAAAATTTAAGTTTGATTCTATTCCTTTGTTCAGTCAGTTCTCCTATTGTCAGCCAGGTCCCATTATGAATAAAGCTGGATGCATGAATGCATCCCATATTAACTAAGTGTCGATAGTTATTTCTTCACATCCTGGCTGAAATAGGGGGTTGCCTAGTACCGGATATAAGGGAGAGGTCATGGGAGCTCTCCCCAAAGTGGGCAGCAATGCCGCGCAAAGCCTGATCGTGTTGCCCACCAGGCAGGGAACATGGGTCATTTTGGAGGCGTGGTGGCGGAACAAGCTCCAACAATACTGAACCCTATCCTGCATCCTTCCCAGCTGCCCACAGAGTTACCCAGTGTGCCCTGAAGAAATGGTAACGTCCCTGTCCATGCTGGACCATGAGTCAGCAGTAATATGTACCTTACTGCTGACCGCCCTGTCCAACGAGGCCCAGACATTGCCTTCCACGTGCTGGTAGAGAAACCGGAATGGTCTTCCGTGAAAAGAAATGGCATTTGGGAACCTGCCACTGAGGTACCGCACATTCCAAAAATTCATGAAAGGCGGCAGAGTCTACCAGCTGAAAAGGCAGCAGTTGCAGTGCTAGCAATTTAGCCAAGCTAGCATTCAACCGCTGGGCATGTGGATGGCTGGGAGCGAACTTCTTTCTACGGTTTAGCAACAGGGGTAGGGAAATTTGCCTGCTAAAATCGGATAGTGGTGTACTGCTAGCAGATTGGCTGCAAGGACTTGGGACACTTATTGCTATACCTTCATTCCTCTCAGTGCAGGTTTCTGAGGACTGGAGGTATACTGGGGTTTGAGATCCCAACTGATGAGGAGCAAGGAGAGGTCCGCTTTTTTTATGTTGGTCTTTTTAGTGCTGTTGCCAATGGACTGCATGGGAGGTCGACATATGTCTGGTCAAGCATGTGGTGCCCAGGCGGCTGCTGTTCTTGCCACTCTTGATCCACTTCAGACAAAGGTTTCAAACAGCAACGGTGCGATCTTCTGCACACGTGTCAAAAAAGCCCACACCAAAGAACTTTTCAAAATACACGGGGAGTCAGCAGCACCCTGCACTTGCGAAGCTCTGCGGTGTGATGCAATAGGGTGACTGCCCTAAAGCTGCCACCTGGAGGGCATCCTGCCTAATTGGAGATGTGCCCCCCCTTCCCCTCCTCCTCTCTTCTATCAGGGACCCAATTAGAGTCAGTGACCTCATCATCCCTTCCCTCCTCGTCACTGGAGAAAACTTGGCAGTATGCTGAAGCTGGGGGAACATGACTGCCAGTTTCTTGTCCTTCTTGGGCACCCCCTCTCTCTAGGCTCATGTTACTCTCTTCCTTAACCTGGGTACCATCATCAGAGCCTTCAAAACGCTGCGCATCCTCCTGCAGCATGTACCCAACACTGTGGTCGAACAGTTCGGGGGACTCCTCCGTGCATGATGGTGGGGCTAGGGAAGGATTGACTGATGACATGGAGCCAATGAAATAGGCCACTTTGGCAGCTGCATTGGCAGACAAACTACCATGAGCCTGGGTGACAGAGGATGAGGACGGCTTTGTTATCCATTCCATCAACTTTTCTGCATGTTCTGGCTCAATAACAAGGCCAGCTGCCGAAAAAAGGACAAGCATGCCCCACGGCCACTTGCTGAAGAGGATGCACCGTGTCCATGACCAGCACTGGCTGTAGACACAGAGCCTGCTTGCCCCCTTTTAGTGGCCAGTGAGCGTCTGCCTCTCCTTGGTGGCCTTCCGGACATGATGTCAATTTTGTTTAGCAAAACCACACTACACTGTATTGTGTACGGTGTACACCACCAGAAAAGTAGTAGCAACTGCACTAGGTGTGCACTGTATTGTGTACTGTGTACACTGCCTGAAGTATATTAGAAAAAGTACACCAGGAATGGACTGCAGTCAGGTATAGGCTACACTGGATGCAGAGTGTATATATACACATGAGACTGACTATATATATATATATATATATATATATATATTGAATACACTGCAGATAACTAACTGAATCATCTGCCTGCTCAATCTAAATCACACTATCTCTCTGTCCACGCCAACAACACACTACACAGGGCCGACGTGCATGCAGCCTTATATAGTGTGGGGTGTGGACTTAGTCCCACTGAGCCATGATGGGCCAAAGGCACCCTGCCTTTGGCCAATTATGGCTCTCTTAGCTGATGGCGCTGGGATTGGCCAAAGCATGCGATCTCACAGTGCATTATGGGGCGTTACGTGGCAGTCGAATTTGCAGCGAACACCCCATAATGTTAATATTTTGACAAACGGGCGAACACCAGATGTTCAAGTCGAACTCATGTGGCATATAAAGCTCACAACACCCTTCTGGAACTCGGCTGGAATACTCTCCTTCCATTCTATCAGGGCATATGTGCAGTCTCCAAGAGGTAGGACCCCTTTTCCGGAGCGACCTTCCTCATCAACTGCCGTACCTCCCTGTCAAACCACTGGACTCCTGGTAATCTCAGAACTATGGTTTGCTCTGGCCGACTCCCATACTCCTGACTCCACTATGCGGCTGTGGCTGAGTCCATGGTCTCTTCCACTCTGGACGCATCAACTGAGATGGGGTATCTCGTGGGACCTCCAAATGTAGCAGTGCCCCCATGGGGGCTGCTGATTGACTCTCTTACCTCTGACACCTTGGGTTCCATTGTAAAATACCACGTTAGTAATGAGAAACTCAGACAAAGTCACTGAACCACTCAAAGAACGTTTACTATGGTAAAAAATAACACAACGGAATGGTACGATTAAACACTGAATGAACATAGGTTATGATTGACAGAGGTATTTGTTCAATACAATGATATCATACACTTGTACCCAGTAACAACCTGATGAGGGTATATGTGAACAGGTACACAGGGAGATAGATCTTCAATACCTTTTCACACATGTATTGAATACCTTCCCACTGAGGCCTCAGCACACAGACCAATGCACTAAGAGAATGCACAACAGTGAATACAGTAATACAATACAAGTTCTAACTATATCTCACTAAATGGCTCCCCCTAGGTTGCAGCTCAGAGCACTTCTCCAATGTAGAGCAGTAAGCTTTGTAAAGGAATAACGTGGTGAATGTTCCTCAAGTTCCAGTTTGTCTTCAGCTAGCTTATTTTATACTGCAGTGTTGAGTTGTGTAATTCTTTGTAATCCAAGAGAAACAGAGGGAAAGCAATGACTGTAGAAATACGAGGCTATGGATTCCTTATCTGAAGAAATATTCTCACTTGTAATTCCTTTAATATGTGAGTAATACAGTACTGACCTTACAGCATGGGGGAAAGGAAAGCAAGGCCCCAAAGTCTGGTTGTAAGATGCTCAGGTGCAGCAGATCCACAGCTGTGGAACTACAGGTCTCAGCAGCAGTCTGTAGGAAAGAAACTCACTCAGGAGTACTGCAGTCACTACTTAGATAGGCAGGTGCCCTCTCACCACTGTGGATCCCAGCTGGCTGGCAGACTCCGTCCGGAATCCCCTGCTGGTGCTTCCGTCAGTGAAGATGGCTCCACCACGCCGTGCTGCCACTCCGGATGGGCAGGAAGGCAGATGGCCCCAAACACTCCGAAGTGCAGGCCGATCCACCCGCTCGATTAGCAGGGCCGTCCACAAAGATCCCTTTGGGGGCAGTCAATCCGACTCTCCGCTGTAGGCCGCAGTCTCTCACTCCTGGTCACACACACAGACCTCCTGCTGGCAATTGAATGGCGTCCAGAGAGGCCAAAAACAGGCCACGCCTGTCCTTTTATCTCTCTACCCAACAGGCTGTTCTGTAACTTGGCATTGTGGGTCTGTGACCTGGCATTGTGGATCTAGTAGTTCCCAGACTGATTTAACAACATGAGTCACTTCCTCATCAAACTACATATCCCACAATGCATAACTGTTTGCTTCATAAACAGAAGGAAGGTTCTGATAGAGTTCAGCGGTCATTAGAGGGAGCCAAACCCTTACTTAAGGAACAATAAACTACTCAACATAATAACTTTATTAGCAACCCTTGGCTACAAATGTCTTAGCGGACGGGGGGGGGGGGGGTCATACAGTTTTTTGTGCCTCTTTTAATATTTTGTTTACATTAACTGGCCAACCAGCAAATCCCCAGTATACAGCTGAATAAGCCTGGTGGGTGTACATGACTGGGAATTCAGACACTTGTGATAACCAACCTCCTATCAACCAACCTGAGCAGGAAGCTGCCACATTTAGAGGCGGTAGTAATACTGCAGCCAGAAGTTGCAATTGGCTGAACACCTATTTAGTTCATCTATTTGCCATCCGCCTAAACACGCCAAATTCTGTTCAAACATGGGTTCCGTCCACACCCAGAGCTCTAGTTTTAGTGGTCTGTTTATTGGTCTCTTACAGTGGTGACCAATGGGAGAAGGACCCTCTTACATCTGTGGTCAGTGTAGTGGTCCCTTACATTGATGACCAATGACAGAAGGACCTCCTTATTTCAGTGATCAGAGGATAAGGACATTCTTACATCGTCATCGGTGGGAAGACTGCCCTCCTTGATGTCAGTTGTTAGAGAGACAGAAATTGTCCATTGCTCAAGGAACCTCTAGAAACCTTTGGAGGAACCCTGGCTGAGAAAGGCTGGACTAGGCAGTAATATATTTCTATCCCCCTTGGTGGGAGTGGAGATGACCCATCTATAAGGATATACAATACATACACACCCAGCACAAGGCCGTGTTCACACTATGAGATGTTTCTTGGGACTGCAGTTCCTCTGAGATACGCAAGGTGGTGATCTCACTTCTACCATAGCGATAGGATGTCTCTATAGGAGACAGGAAGTGATGTCAGCTATAAATAGGAAGTTCCGGGTGAGAGGAGAGTCGGGAGGAAGTAGTGAGGAGACATCACTGGATGTGGTAGCAGAGGAGGTAATAAGATCGTATTTTCTATTTACACCCAGTAACCCCGTCATGTCCGTCCTCTTCCTCCATAGTCACTGTGACGTCTTTTATCTCCAGCAGATGATGATACACACATATATAGTGTGGAAACCTAGATTAACCCCTTCAGGGTCAGAACATTCCCCATAGAGAATTCTCTTCATTTTGTCACATGTCCCACCAATCATCTTCTCACCTTATCAGTCTATACTAACGGATTATACCACTTTTATTGGGGGGGGGGGTTCTATAGACAAAGGGTTAGAGGTGCCCAGACGCTAAAACCCATTACAAATGCTAAAAGGAATGTTCCTTTATGTGTAATCCCACTGGGGGTGGGGGCTGTTCTTACATGATAGAATCCCTCATATTACCCCCCATACACCCCCATCCTAATATTGTACAACCAGTAGAGTCCTCATCATTCTCTCTTATCAATTATTGGTCTACAGGTAACCTGTATAGATTGCATGACCAATGAGGATGGAGGAGGACCGGAGTCATATGACTGAGAGGATACTAAAGCTCACCCTGGAGATCATCTCACTGCTGACCGGAGAGGTGAGGAGGATTCTGGGAGGTCACATGACATCACTCTTATCTCTATTAATAAAACACACACCTGACCGGAGAGGTGAGGAGGATTCTGGGAGGTCACATGACATCACTCTTATCTCTATTAATAATACACAGACCTGACCGGAGAGGTGAGAGGATTCTGGGAGGTCATATGACATCACTCTTATCTCTATTAATTATACACAGACCTGACTGGAGAGGTGAGGGGGATTCTGGGAGGTCACATGACATCACTCTCATCTCTAATAATAATACAGACCTGACCGGAGAGGTGAGGAGGATTCTGGGAGGTCACATAACATCACTCTTATCTCTATTAATAATACACAGACCTGACCGGAGAGGTGAGGAGGATTCTGGGACATCACATGACATCACTCTTATCTCTTTCAATAATACACAGACCGGAGAGGTGAGGAGGATTCTGGGAGGTCACATGACATCACTCTTATCTCTATTAATAATACACAGACCTGACCGGAGAGGTGAGGAGGATTCTGGGAGATCACATGACATCACTATTATCTCTATTAATAATACACAGACCTGACCGGAGAGGTGAGGAGGATTCTGGGAGGTCACATGACATCACTCTTATCTCTCTTAATAATACACAGACCTGAACGGAGAGGTAAGGAGGATTCTGGGAGGTCACATGACATCACTATTATCTCTATTAATAATACAAACCTGACCGGAGAGGTGAGGAGGATTCTGGGAGGTCACATGACATCACTCTTATCTCTATTAATAATACAGACCTGACCGGAGAGGTGAGGAGGATTCTGGGATTCTAACATGATATTTCTATTGGTTCCTTAATACAGAGATTTCCTCTTGTGAAGTCAGGTGATCACATGACCATCACAGAGCCTCCATGTGACTCCCTAAAACCTGAGAGACACAACATGGAGAAGATTCTAGAAGTCACCAAGAAGATGATGGAGCTGCTGACAGGAGAGGTGAGGAGGATTCTGGGACATTATCCAGTAACAGACAAGGGGTGTGTCTGGATGGTGACTGTATCATTGTGTGTGTCAGGTTCCTATAAGGTGTCAGGATGTCACTGTCTATTTCTCCATGGAGGAGTGGGAGTATTTAGAAGGACACAAGGATCTCTACAAGGACGTCATGATGGAGAATCAGCCGCCCCTCACATCACCGGGTAAGAGGAGACTTTATTGTAAAGGAGAGAGCAGTACGGAGGCTCCACCTAGATCCCCCATCATCTGATAAACACATAGAAACAATGTATTCAGTCAGTGTGTGTGTTTCCTACAGATGGATCCAGTAATGGGAACCCACCAGAGAGATGTCCCCGTCCTCTGTATTCCCGGGATTCCACACAGGAAGGTCACACCATCCCTCACCATCATCAGGTAGACGAGGAACAATCACTGGTTCTTATAATTTATACACAATGTTGTTTGTTAAAAATTATTTTCATTATTGTTTGTTCAGAGTGGAAACCTCGGGGATGATAATATTGATATTAAAGAAGAGTATAAAGAGGAGGATGAGGAGTATGGAGTGATGGAGGAGTTTTCAGAAGGACACAAGGATATGATGGAGCCACCTAATACTAGGAACCCACCAGAGAGATGTCCCCGTCCTCTGTATTCCCGGGATTCCACACAGGAAGGTCACACCATCCCCCACTGTTACAAGGTCGGTGGGACGGAGCATCTAGAACATGGACTGGTGGAGATGATTAGCTAGATGCAGGATGGCGAGCGCATACTTGCGGCGTCGTAGATTAGCGTGTTTAGGCTACGCCGCCGTAAGTTAGCGAGGCAAGTACTTGATTCTCAAAGTACTTGCCTGCTAAGTTACGGCAGCGTAGCCTAAAGCGGGCGGGCGTAAGGGCGCCTAATTCAAATGTGTCTGAGGGGGCGTGTTTTAGGATAATGAGGCTTGACCCGACGTGATTGACGTATTTTTCGAAGTGCGCATGCGCCGGGCGTCTACATTTCCCAGTGTGCATTGCGGCTAAGTCCGCCGCACGGGCCTATTGATTTCGACGTGGACGTAAACGTCGTAAATCCCTATTCGGACAACTTACGCAAACGACGTAAAATTTTCGAATTTCGAAGCAGGAACGGCGGCCATACTTTAACATTACTATTCCATCTATTAGAATAACTTTAGGCCTGATAATGCGTTACGGAAACGGCGTAAATGTACTGTGGCGGCCGGGCGTACGTTCGTGAATAGGCGTATCTACTGATTTACATATTCTACGCCGACCGCAATGGAAGCGCCACCTAGCGGCCAGCCTCAATATTGCAACCTAAGATAGGACGGCGCAAGCCGTCCTATCTTAGATATGTTTAAGCGTATCTCTGTTTGAGAATACACTTAAACATAGGTTGGTGCAGATTCTGAGTTAGGTCGGCGTATCTACTGATACGCCGACCTAACTCTACCTGAATCTAGCTAGATGTGTGGATTTTGTATGTAAGTTTATATCTTACAGATGATATTCTCTCTCATTCTCTTGGTTTAGAGTGGAGATCCAATCGATATAGAATTTGAGGTGAAATCAGAAGAAGAAGAGACGTATGTGAGGGATGATCAGCAGTCTATGGAGGAGGATGGAATAACGGGGACATTTATAGAGGATCCTACAGAGATCAGCACAGGTGGGTCATTAACACTAAATCCATTCCTCCACCCATACTGCTCACTGATTGGTCCAGAGTAGGGCGGGGACAGTACCGGTCCAAGACATTGTGCTGCCTGGGACCAAGAATGAAACGCTGCCCCCCCCCCGAAAAAAAATCACGTCAACCAAAAGGCCCCCACATTCATTATTTTATATCATGATGACTAAAGGGGTCCCGTCATGGCTCTATACATGTATAAAGGAGTATAAACAGGACCTGTCATGGCTCTATACATGTAAAGGAATATCAAGAGGACCTGTCATGGCACTATAAATGTATATAGGACTATAAAGGGTACTTGACATGGCTCTATACATGTATAAAGGAGTATAACGAGGGCCTGTCATGGCTCTATAGATGTATAAAGAGAACCTGTCATGGCTCTATACATGTATAAAGAAGTATAAAGAGGACCTGTCATGGTTCTATACATGTGTATATAGAGGACCTGTTGAGACTCTTTACATGTAAAGGAATATAAAGTGGACCTGCCATGGCTCTATAAATATATATAGGAGTATAAAGAGGACCTGTCGTGGCTCTATACATGTATAAAGGAGTTTGTACTCAGAGTCTCAGGTAATCGTGCTAGGGAAAGGTCTGAGGGGAAACAGGGAAATTGACCTGAGGTGTGCTGGGGTCACGTGGTCGGTATGCCTAAAAGGGGGCATACCCAAGTGGAAGTAGAAGTAAAAGAAGAAATGGTAAGAAAAAGGGATGGGTGGGTGGGACACAAGAAACCGTCGGCCCAGAAGGAGGGCGGGTTTAAATACCTCCCGACTCCTCCTACAAATACAGGCTGACCTGCGGTCAGCCTTACACTTGTACTCAGTGGGCCAGATTCACAAAGAGATACGACGGTGTATCTACAGATACACCATCGTATCTCTGACTTACACTGGTCCTATCTATGCGCCTGATTCATAGAATCAGTTACGCATAGATAGGGCTAGATCCGACAGTGTTACACTGTCGGATCTATTTTTCAATTTAAAAATGGCGCCGGGGGCGTTCCCGCTGATTTACGATAAATAATATGTAAATCAGCGAGATACGCAAATTCACGAACGTACGCGGACCCGACGCAGTCTTCTTACGACGTTTCCGTAGCGGCGTACCCGTCGTATACTTACCCCTTCTTTTATCAGGCGCAGCCAATGTTAAGTATAGCCGGCGTTCCCGCGTCGAATTTGAATTTTTTAACGTCGTTTGCGTAAGTCGTTCTCGAATAAGGACGGACGTCGTTTACGTAAGCGTCGAAACCACTGACGTCCTAGCGACGTCAGTGGGAGCAATGCACGCCGGGAAATTTCGTGGACGGCGCCTGCGCATTTAAATTGGCGCGGGAACGCGCCTGATTTAAATAGTACACTCCCCTAGCCGCAGAATTCGAATTCCGCCGGGGGATTTAGGATCCGCCGTCGCAAGTTTGGAGGTAAGTTGTTTGTGAATTAGCCACTTGCCTCCTAAACTTGCGGGAGCGGATCTTAATTCACGTAGATCGAGCGGATCTATAGATCCGCTGCGCTACATGAATCTGGCCCAGAGTCTCAGGTAATTGTGCTAGGGAAAGGTCTGAGGGGAAACAGGGAAATTGACCTGAGGTGTGCCGGAGTCACGTGGTCGGTATGCCTAAAAGGGACCAAAAATAAACAGTAGGATGAGCTAGAAAAGAGATTGAAATGAAAGTAACTGTATGTAACCACAAGCCCCCAACGCAAGAATGCCTGAGACAGACATGTGGAACTGGGATATGACCGGAAAAGAAAGCTGACTACCGCCAATCTAACTTTGCTACAATGAAAATACAGACCCCTTGATGAAAAGCAGCAGAACTGCACCTGTACTGAAAGCACGGCCGCCCGGAGTGAATGTTAAAGTGCTACCCTAGCTAGGCAGCAAGGAATGGCTGTGTGTCATACCCTGTGCTAGCAGGGAAAGGAGTGCTAGGGAAGAAGGGTGGCCTATCCCTGAGGACATCTGCGAAAGTCTGGCGCCCAGACTGTACTGGGCACCAGCTTGAAAACCTGTTGAGCTGAAAGTGGCAAAAGAACCAAACCGCAAGTAGGTACAGAAAGTTGTGAGAAAAGAACCCAGGATACTGAGATAGAATCGCCTGGAAGATATCCCAGGCCGAGTCGAGAGCTACTAGGCTGAATTCAAAAGGACTTGAGATCAAGCTTCGTCTGTAACAAAAGAGAATGTCATTTTGGGAGGTTCAAGGAGGGCTTGCCACCATGTCTAGAACCCGTAACCGGAGAAGGACGGATGGTGGCAAAATCTTCGATTTTACTGCCCGTGACATGAATTCTGCAAACAAGAACAACATCGTTAAAACAAAACATTACCAATGAGCCCCAACTTACCTTAGGAAAAGGAAAAACCCTACCTTCCCAAACCCCCACCTACGCGGGTGTCCGTGATAGACACACCCAGTAACGTGGAGCAGGAACGAATACGTAGCACAGGACTGAAAACGTGTCGGTCTCAAGAAACTAGCGAGGCTGAGCAACCTGAGGCAAACCAGGCCAATTAAAAACGTAACACTCAAGCCTATGAACCTGAAGACGTGTCAGGCAAGTGAAGTAAGTAGTAAGATAACACGACGTACGAAAACGTAATGAAAGCCGTGAGAAGCGGATGAGGGGACTTGCCACTGTACAAGCCAATTTAGAAACGAAACATCTCCATCCGACAGTACCCTTAAACGTGACGGTACCCAGCAGTGGAGAGTGGCCATGAACCAACGTGAGGATATGAACGTGGCATGTGCCCAGACTATGAAAATAAAAAGTAGGTAAGTGTGGGACTAGTGCAGCTGGACTGACAATGTGACAATCCCATGGATTGCAAAGGCCGAGCAACCTGAGGTGTAGCAGGCAAATTAAAAACGTACACTCAGGCCTGATGAACCTGACGACGTGTCAGGTCGTTGTATGAGAAATGAAATGTCAAGATGCATGAAACGTATGAGAAACGGATGAGGAGACTTGCCACCGTACAAGCCAATTAAAAACGTACGTCTCAATCCGACAGTACCTGTAAACGTGACAGGTAACCAACAGTGGAGAGTGGCCGTGAACTAACGTGAGGATATGAACGTGACATGCATGCCCAGACTATGAAAATAAAATGTAGGTGAGTGTGGGACTAGTGCAGCTGGCCTGATAATGTGAAAATCCCATGAATTGCGAAGGCCGAAGACCTGAGGCATAGCAGGCAAATTAAAAACGTACACTCAGGCCTGATGAACCTGAAGACGTGTCAGGTCGTTGTATGAGAAATGAAATGTCAAGATGCATGAAACATATGAGAAACGGATGAGGAGACTTGCCACCGTACAAGCCAATTAAAAACGATCATCTCAATCCGTAAGCACCCATAGACGTGATGGGTGACCCCCCCCCCCCCCCAGCGGTGAAATGCCATGAATCTAAAATTAACATACCAATGCTACCAACTAGAAAACATCCCGACTAAAAACCTGCATGAGAAACGTAAGTTGCATGAAACGTACCCACCCGAGAACATGAATGGCATGAGAAACAGAAACATGAGAATCGTGAATACCTGAGAACATAAACATACCATGAGAAATGTGAACGTATGAAAAAGCACGATAGCATCACGACTGAAACCTGTATGGGAACCGTAAACACTTGAGAACATGAACAGCGTGAGAAACGTAACAAAAAACGGAAAGTAGAAACATGAAATTGCATGAGAAACTGAAAAAACATGAGAACATAAATAGCATGAGCAACGTGAGCACCTGAGAACATGAATAGCAAGCGAAATGTGTATACTTGACAACCGTGATCGCATGGGACCATGAATCGCCACCATGCCAGAACATGACTAGCATAAGCCTCGCGATTGCACGGGAACATGAAACCATAAGAAAGAAATCGCATGAGAACCTACCATGCAAAAACGTGAACGCATGAGAAACATGATCGCATGTAAACCATGAGCAATGTAATGCATGAGAATGTGATCGCACGAGAAGACGTGATCGTATGAGCACCACCATGAGAAACGGAATCGCATGAGCACCACCATGAGAAACGGAATCGCATGAGAACTACCATGCGAAACGGAATCGCATGAGAACTACCATGCGAAATGAAATCGCATGAGAAACGTGAACGCATGAGAACCACCATGCGAAACGTAACCGCATGAGAACTACCATGCGAAAAGCAAACGCATGAGAACTACCATGAGAAACGTAATCGCATGAGAACTACCACGAGAAAGTAATCGCATGAGAACTACCATGAGAAAGTAATCGCATGGGAACTACCATGAGAAACGCAATCGCATGGGAACTACCACGAGAATTGCAATTGCATGGGAACTACCACAAGAAACGCAATCACATTGGAACTACCACAAGAAACGCAATCGCATGGAACCTACCACGAGAAACGCAATCGCATGGGAAACTACCATGAGAAACGCAATCGCATGGGAAACTACCATGAGAACCGGAGTCGCAAGAGGACTACCATGAGAACTGTGATCGCATGAGAAACTACCATGAGAGACGTAATGGCATGAGAACTATCATGAGATACGCAATCGCATGAGAACCATCATGAGAAACGTGATTTCATTAGCAACACAGTCGCATGGGACACACAGTCGCATGGGACACACAGTCACACGGGAAACACAGTCGCACGAGAAACAGTCGCACGAGAAACACAGTCGCATGAAAACCATCATGAGAAACGTAATCGCATGAGAACGTAATCGCATGAGAACCATCATGAGAAACGTGATTGCATGAGCAACAAAATTGCATGGGAAACGCAGTCGCATGGCAAACGCAGTCGCATGGGAAACGCAATCGCAATGGAAACGCAGTCGCAATGGAAATGCAGTGGCATGAGAAACGTAGTCGCATGAGAAACGTAGTCGCATGAGAACGTAGTTGCATGGGACCCTAACCATGAGAACGTAACCGCAATGGGAAAAGTAGACTCATGAGAACATAAAAGCATGAAAACATGAAGCAACCAGAATCCTGAGACATGGGGAGAAGCATGACACATGCACAGCAGTGCAACACTGAGCTGGACGTGAAGTATGGAGAATACACACATGAAAGGAGCTGAACATGAGGTGAGGAATATACATATAAATCGAAAGCTGCATGTGGCCAGAGCTGGCAGCCACAGAACCTGCCCCTCCCCCCTGACTGGGGAACCCCCCCAACCACTCAGCCAAGCCCACCCAGCTGCCAAGAGCAACACACGCTCCCCCTGCAAAACTCCACCGCAGAGAGTGGAGTGAACCCCTGAACCTTAAGGAGGGAGGAAACGACTCCCGCTCAGCTGCATGCTGATGGAAGAGAACTCCCACGATGCAGCCATCAGCCGCCGGAGCGTGCGACTCCTGGAGCTCCTGTCTCCGCTCTGATGTCACACCCGGAAGTAGCCTGTGGGGAGCTCTCCAGCCCGCACAAGCACGATGCAGACCCGATGGAGGTGGCCGCCGGCTTATGGGGCCACCCTACTGACTTCCGAACCCTGTAAATAAAAGGTAACTACGGAGTCCCCTCGTGGAGCCTCACGTCCTGCTGACAGACGAAAAACCGGAAGTGACGTCAGACGGGTCGCTCCGGAAGTGGCAGGCATAGCACACAAGAAACCGTCGGCCCAGAAGGAGGAAGGAGGGCGGGTTTAAATACCTCCCGACTCCTCCTACAAATACAGGCTGACCTGCGGTCAGCCTTACACATAAAGAGGGCCTGTCATGGATCTATACATGCATATAGGCGTATAAAGGGACCTGCCATGGCTCTATACATGTATCCAGAAGTATAAAGGGACCTGTGAATTGCCGGCGGCCACAATGTCTTTTGCGCAAACTAATCAATGTACGCTAATTGTGTTTTTTTTTTTGGTACCAAAAATATGTAGAAGAATACATATTGGCCTTAACTGAAGAAAATAGTTTATTTTTCTAAATTTTGGGGATATTTATTATAAAATAGTTAAAAAATGTATATATTTATAGCACAAAAAATAAAAACCGCAGAGGTGATCAAATATCACCAAAAGAAAGCTCTATTTGTGGGAAAAAGGGACATAGGGTAGCGGAACGGGCTGGCGGGCATCAGTATGCTGCCCTCCTAAAAGTGATGCCTGGTACCCATGGTACCACCCGGTCCCATCATAGGGCCGGCCCTGGGCGGGGACTGGGTGATATCAGCCTGTAATCCCCTGGTCACTTTCCTGAGCTGTGTTCCCCGTCCTGTATTCCTGTATTTCTCTTGGATAATCTTCCTTCTCTGTGCTGCAGACACAATTTATGTCTCTAGACTGGATTTATGGAGATTCTGGGATTCAGCTGGCAGAAAAATTTTGATTTTTCACCATAGGGTTTGCTTGACCTAGACACCTGGGGTATGTACCTTGGGTCTTCTGCCCCATGCCCGGGGTTTAGTGAGATCTCTGACAGAACAATTCTCCCGGGTTACTTGCTCTGTTATTTGCTGGCTGTGCCGGGTGGAGGGATATGTCTGTATAGTCTCAGACCCAGGTCACTGAGTGCAGTCTCAGGAGATGGGAGGCAGCGGTGTGGGATCTCTGCAACTTGTCTCCAGTAATCATTTCATCTTCCACTGATTACTGAATACCAATATCATGAGTCCTAACCCATCACTATATACTCTATGTTGTACATTACATACTCCTGACCCCTGCACGATATACTCTATGTTGTACATTACATACTCTTGACCCTTGTCCTATAATCCCCTCATCACCGTCACTCCTATAAAAGACAGTTCTCGCTGTTTCCTCATTCTCTGACTAAGGTCCATGAATAAAGAAATGATCTGGTAGGAGATCAGAGGACCCATTTACTAGTTACCTTGAGGGGGGAATTGTAAGATCCTCAGAGACAAAGCTGCCTGATGTGGGCGGAGTCCTGGTTTTGGGGAACCAATCAGCTCATGTCTAGTAATAATTTTTGTATTTCTATTTTAGTAGATGGATGGGAGATAAGGAAAACCTCAGAGGATTGTCTCACTTTGTCTCCAGACTGTAAAGTAGAAGATGAGGACATCACACAGTATAGTCCAGGAGAAAACCCGACTACCTCAAATGTCCATCCGGCACCACACAGTGTAGATGGACCATCGTATTCCTCTTATCCTGAGGAACCCCAGACTGTGCGGGGCGATGCCGGACCATCGTATTCCTCTTATCCTGAGGAACCTCAGACTGTACGGGACGGTGCCGGAACATCGGATTCCTCTTATGCCGAGGAACCTCAGACTGTGCGGGACGGTGCCGGACCATCGTATTTCTCTCATCCTGAAGAACCGCAGACTGTGCGGGACGGTGCCGTCCTTCCAACAGATAAGAAGTTTTTCTGTGCTGAGTGCGGGAAATGTTTCAGTTTCAAAAGCAGTCTTAATACGCATAAAAAATCTCACACAGGTGAGAAGCCTTTTTCCTGTTCTGAGTGCGGAAAATGTTTTTCACAGAAGTCCCATCTTTCCACACATCAGAGATCTCACACGGGGGAGAAGCCGTATTTCTGTTCTGAGTGCGGGAAATGTTTTTCAGAAAAGGCCAATCTTTCCAAACATCAGAGATCTCACACGAGGGAGAAGCCGTATTCTGTTCTGAGTGCGGAAATGTTTTTCAGTGAAGTCCAGTCTTTCCACACATCAAAGATCTCACACGGGGGAGAAGCCTTTTTCCTGTTCTGAGTGTGGGAAATGTTTTTTAGTGAAGTCCCCATCTTTCAACACATCAAAGATCTCACACGGGGGAGAAGCCCTTTTCCTGTTCTCAGTGCGGGAAATGTTTTTCAAATAAATCCCATTTTTCCACACATCAGAGATCTCACACGGGGGAGAAGCTTTTTTCCTGTTCTAAGTGCGGGAAATGTTTTTCAGTGAAGTCCAGTCTTTCCACACATCAGAGATCTCACACGGGGGAGATGCCTTTTTCCTGTTCTCAGTGCGGGAAATGTTTTTCATTGAAGTCCAGTCTTTCCAAACATCAGAGATCTCACACGGGGGAGAAGCCATATTCCTGTCCTGAGTGCGGGAAATGTTTTGCACAGAAGTCCAATCTTTACAGACATCAGAGATCTCACACGGGGGAGAAGCCTTTTTCCTGTCCTGAGTGCAGGAAATGTTTTGCACAGAAGTCCAATCTTTCCGCACATCAGAGATCACACACGAGGAAGAAGCCATATTCCTGTCCTGAGTGAGGGAAATGTTCCTCACTGAAGTCCTGTCTTCCTGTACATCAGGGGTCCCACACAACCCCTCGAGGTGTATTAGTGAGTGCGGGAAATGTCTTGTATGTGAATGTTGCTGGACATGTGAGGAAGAAGCACATCCTGATATACGGGTGAAACTCGAAAAATTTGAATATGGTGCAAAAGTTCATTTATTTCACTAATGCAACTTAAAAGGCGAGACTAATATATGAGAGAGACTCATTACATGCAAAGCAAGAGGGTTCAAGCCGTGATTTGTCATCATTGTGATGATTGTGGCTTCCAGCTCATGAAAACCCCAAATCCACAATCTCAGAAAATTCCAATATTCCATGCAATCAATAAAACACGGATTGTACAGAGAAGGATATCGCACCTCTGAAAAGTATAAGCTGTGCATTAATTGTGTGAAAATAGTGCAGCGCTGCGTATCTATAAATCTTATAGAAACAAATAATTATACATTCCATAAAACTATTTATGAAAAAAGAAATAAATGATAAAAAAACAGTTCATATGGAGGTTTCCAAAGCTGTCACCGCTGTGAAAAATCCGATTTAAATGGATCCAATATTCAGTGCGCACCCCCACCTGCTAAAATGCATGCTCACATCAAGGGTGAGTATAAAACTCATAGACAGATCAATCCTCGTGTCCGATCACAATCCGTCCACTTTACCAATGGTAGTAATTCCTACAGTCTCCAGACTGCACCTCTGTGTGGGGAATCAACGTATAAATTGTCTCCAAACACCACCTTCCTCCATTCACTTATTAATAATCAATTCCACTTCTATATCCCGGGGGAAGGACATGAAAGAAAAAACACAAGTACCATAGTGCTCTCTGCTTCTGAATTTATTATAAAAGCCCCCCCTAAAAAGTTACACAGGAACAAAAATTGTCTCTGGACAGCCGCACTCTGAACAAATTGTCTCCTTTATTAAAAGAAGGACAGCACTACAAGTCACAGCAAAATAAAACCCGACTGCTTGACGCGTTTCGCCCTGAAACTAGTGCTTAGTCATAGCTAGAGTCCCCTAAAAAGTTACACTTACAAGAAATAACAATAAAAACAGCAAGTATCAAATCACCAGCTCATTCACCGCCGATCTAGGCCCACGGCGCTTCGCCCTACATCACAGATAGGGCTCCTTCCTTCTAAACGCGTGTCGGCCTCTCATTGGCCATCGTCAGTAGATGGGTGGGTCAAATGAGGTGAAACCATATATATACCTGCCTGTTGCCTAGGCAACCCTTCAGGCATCACCACAGTATGTGAGGACACGCCTTCTTCCTGTGACTACAGAGCTCACATTCATAGAGCTGGAGAGAGTGTCACCCGAATCTGCAAACAAGCAGGGCGCTCTCACTCGATCACACCGCTGAGCTCCGCGGTAATGTCCCGTTACAATCTAATCTCCACATGAGTGTGTGATGTATCGCCATATACATACAATAAAAAAACACGTCTAAAATAAAATGAAAAGATGTTCCCATGTATATCTTTATCTCCCGGGACAAATTCTATCTTTATTAGGACCTCGTTGTCCATTCATTAAAAATTATTATAGAAAACATAAATATGTATGAATCAATCACATATATGAAAAATCAATTGTACACCGATCCTAAAAATGAATAATAATATATAAAACTACGGCTTGTCCAGGATTTGATCACAGGACCTCTCGCACCCTGAGCGAGAATCGTACCCCTAGACCAACGAGCCGAGTTACCCCTCCCACATTTCATGAGCTTATATCACTTTATAAACATATTACAATCAATCATTAATAAAATCTAATGTGAATGTCGATCGGGCGGTGAGTGAGCTGGTGATCTGATACTTGCTGTTTTATTTTAAGTGTAACTTTTTAGGGGGGGGGGGGGTTTATAATAAATTCAGAAGCAGAGAGCACTATGGTACTTGTGTTTTTTCTTTCATGTCCTTCCCCCCGGGATATAGAAGTGAAATTGATTATTAACCACTTAAGGACCAGGGCCTGTTTTTCAGACTTGGTGCTTTCAAGACTAAACAGATTTTTTTGCTAGAAAATTACTTAAAACCCCCAAACATTATATATATTTTTTTCATAACACCCTAGAGAATAAAATGGCGGTCATTGCGATACTTTTTATCTCACCGTATTTGCGCAGCGGTCTTACAAGCGCACTTTTTTTTGGAAAAAAAAACACTTTTTTGAATAAAAAATAAGACAACAGTAAAGTTAGCCCAATTTTTTTATTATTGTGAAAGATAATGTTACGCCGAGTAAAATGATACCCAACATGTCACGCTTCAAAATTACGCCCGCTCGTGGAATGGCGTCAAACTTTTACCCTTAAAAATCTCCATAGGCGACGTTTAATAAATTCTATAGGTTGCATCTTTTGAGTTACAGAGGAGGTCTAGGGCTAGAATTATGTTGGCCATTGATAGCAGGAGAAAAATAAAAATGGAGTCATTCCCTCTCATTGGCTGAGTACATTTTGTGGTGGAAGATTTCACAGACATTTAGGGATCTATTATAAAACAAATTGTAGAATGAATGTGACACGCGTTCCTCCAATCATGACAAATATTGGATCATCGGCTCCATCTAGTGGCAAAAATCTGCCCCTGTGGTTTTAATACTGACCATTGACGTAAAACAGAAAATACCACATTTGGCCATTAGATGGCGCTAAGTACCATAGAAATTGTCTCCATCTAGTGGCCAAATGTAATCATTTCCATTGTAAATGAATGGAAACCGTTTCGACCAGCACAGCAAATATCCTAATAACATTCATCTTTCCCCCATTCACACAGAAGGAATGTACATGGACTTTCCCCGGGGGAATTGCTATGCACATATTTTATGAATAGACCCATAAATGTCAGGAGACGTTTATATAAAGATGGGAAGTATGGAGCAGATAAATGAATAGACCTCCTAGCAATGTTATTTCCAGGCTGCAGCTAGGGGAGCTCTAATGTGTGAGCACAGCAGAGTGATCCCATCTAGCTCACATTAACCCTTTCACTGTCAGATGTTTTTGCATTATTTTGGGTCTGAAGATTAGATAAAACCCCCAAACGTATATTACCTGATTAGCAGCGGCCTGGAGAATAAAATGGTGGTGATTGTTAAGGGGTTCCTCGTACACAAATTTCTCCTTAAGATTCGGGTTTATTTCTCCTTTCCCCCCATTTTCTATGGTGTGATCTTTTCTACAATACTTTGTTACAATACACAACGTGTTACATTATTATATTGTATGACTCTGCCTCCACATTCCAGACAAGTCATTTTCCTGACCAATTGCATTTCTACCTTTTACTATTTCCTGATTCTATGAATAAGGGGATGGGAA